>NW_010255096.1:939-5197 GCF_000690775.1 Eurypyga helias | reverse complement strand
AGGCGAGGGGGAGCCCCCATCCCGCGCACCAGCCTTCACACCGCCCTTCCTCTGGGGGAAAGGGAAGCGCTCCGGGCCTGGGGCCAGCCATACCACAATCCGTGTCCTTACCTGGGATAGGTGGTGTCGGAGGATGCAGAGGAGTGGGGGAATCCGGCTCTCCGGGCCCTTTGGGTTTCGGGGCTGGAATGATTTTCTTCATGAGAGGAGGCTGTTCAGTGCGGTTGTTCTCTTCCCGCTCCTGCCACTGAGCGTAGTTATGGTCAAGCGAGGGGGGCAGCACCGCGTTCGGCAACATACCGCTGCTGCAATGACACCGGAGTCAGCTCCCGCGCCCGCCTACGGCACCGCGCCGAGCGCCCGACCACCCTCCTGGCATTCCGCAGGCAAATCCATCCCCTAATTACAGTCCACGCGCTCCAACAGGGGCCACGACCCATCGCTCAGGCTATGAGGAGGGGGGAGGAGGGCCCCGGCTGACAAGACAACCCATGACACGCCCAGTTCTAAACAGCGGTTTTGGCTATACGGCTTTAGAACAAGGAAGGGTACCCAAAACCTGGGAATGGGATTGCTGTCGGACCTCTAACAAAGGAAGAAGAGGAAAGAAACCGGAAGCCCCAACCCTGCCAACAGGCTGCCCCCATGCTTTTTGCCTGGCCAGCTGGCGAAGCGCGGGCTGGCGCAGTTGGACACCCAACAATCACTTACTTGCTCGTTACTTTATTTGGCTCCCAAAACCTGGACTTTTTTACACTGAACCATGGAAAAACGCGCTCCATTTGCTGAAGGGAAACAACATTCCATTAGCAACGTTGCACAACGCACCCCGCAACGCAGAGACGTCAGCCCAGGCCTGCTGTCAACGCACAACTGCTAACATTCCATCAGCATCAATGGATAACATTATCCCAAGCAATGCTAACTGACGGACCCTTTGGATCCCAACGGCAACAAGCAGAGGAATGACACCGAGCCCCTTCCCAAGTAACTGCAGTGCCGCTCACCCGAATAAAGAAGGACTTGACCATGCTATTGGCTTTCTTGACTTCCGGCTGCCCTCCGTCGGAATTGATGGCTGCCTGGATGATCTTCACAATATCATCGCTGAAGTCCAGCTGTAAGACAGTTTCCTGTTACCAGGACCGTCCCTCGTACAGCCACACCAACCACCAAGTTTTTAAGGCGGGAAGCGAGCAGCCAAGGCCCAGCCGGAACGTCGGCTTCGAAGCAGAGCGCGGCTGTCTGGAAAGCAGCAGCCCTGCGCAGCGGCACGCTGCCTGGCAGAACTGCCGGCCCTGTCGCTGTTCACCCCCGCCTTCTCCCAGGAGCTGAGCGGTGTTACATCGCCTCAGCCACGCCACCTCACAAGGCTTTGGCCAAACTCCGGCTCAGCTCAGCCCTTCACACATGAGCTGCTGTTGCAGGGACCCGGCTACTGCCTGGGTGGTGTGGCCAGGCCTCCAGCCCGCTGCTCCCGAAGGGTGACCTGCCCCGTGTCCATCAACGCCACCGCCTGAGAGCCGAAGGGGTTCAGCCGACAACGGCGGCTGGTCAGCGCCGCACGCCGGAGCGATGGACGGGGCTTTGGCCAACACCGAGACGAGCGCCGGCCAGAGTTATTTTTAGCAGCACGTTACTATCAGTTACTTTTAGCAGCACCTGCTTCCTTGTTGGCAAAGAAAGGGCTCAGCTATCAACACCGCCGGCACAAAGCCACCCGCAGTCTGTCAGCAGGGCGGCACGCCGAAACCTCAACGTACCACAGAGGTGTAACCCCCTTGATCCATTTTCCTTTTCACCCCTTCCAGATCCAGGGGCTGCTGCTCCTCCTGTTTGCTGACTTCCGTGAGAACCGGCGGATCGGGGCCTTCAGGAGAGCTTCTGGATGGGATACTCTCTTCTGTCTCGGGATTTAAATCCGGTGGTTTTGCTGCCTGTGAACGCCAGCGACCAGAGAGAGGGATATGGGCTGTTGAAGCACGGCTGCTGCTCGTGACATACTCCCACGCACGGTTACGGGGACAGAAACTCGCGCTAACGTGAAAAAACGGAGGCTTGAGTTCTGAATTCCCAACTAAAATGTGGGAACAACACCCAGGAGACCTCAACCCAGCTTCTTGGCTGTCCACCGGTGCAGAGCTGTCAGCTACGGGCATCCAGCTCCTCTGTCAGGACTCTTACTCCCGAATTTTCTGTATTTCAAGGCTAAGATCCCGTTCAGGCAAAAAAGCACCTTCGCCATCCCAGAGCTACGCACTCCCACCCTTGGAAGAACTTTACCCCGTTTTTCCCTTTTAGCCTCCCGAGTGGTACCACTGGCTCCCGCCGCTTCCTTCCCAGAGGCACGGACGGCTGCGCGGCCCCGGCTCACCTGTCGGTACCGCAGGAGGTGGCTAGTGGTCCTGGAATTCAGCAGGGCTGTTAAAACCTGCCGTAAGGAGACCTGCAGCTCCTTCTCCAGCGCCAGGCGCCACTCGGCGGGGTGCTGCTCCGTGCAGTTAATGCAGGTGTACGCCACGCTCTCGGGCAAGTTGGAGAGGATCTCATACATTTCATCTGGAGACAAAAAAGAAACACCAAACAACACAATCTGAACTACTTTACTGACGGATGGACGGCGGGAACACCCCCTGCGCTGCGCTTCCCATCTCCCTCCAGCACTTCCCATACACCGAAAGCCCCCTGTGCACCACGCCGCCTCCGAGGCCAGCCCTAAGTTGCCGGGATGTTGAGCACCGCTGTGCCCGCAGCCCTCCCACGGGCGTTCTCCAGGCAGGTCACAGCCGGCGCGGGTGTCAGCGTAACACCCGAGCACAAAGGTCCCGACCCGGATTGCTCTGCTCTACTCGTGGCCCCGCGTTCCTAAGGACGGAGGAGACAAGGATTCGCCTTACCGGAAAGGTTTTCGCACTTGGAGTGGACCCAGCGGTCGCATTTCCCGCACTGCATCATCTTACTCTCGTAGTCGTCGTCATCGTAGCACTTGTCGCAGAGAGGACAAAAGTTTCCTGCGGACGGGACGTGGGTTTTAGTGGGGGTGCAGGGGCCGCGCGGCCCGTGAAGGTGGGGTGGTCCCGCTAAGCTGCCCGGGCAGAACCACCCCCTGCAGGAGCGACTACCAGGCACCGGCTTTGGGGGTGGCGAGACTGACGGAGGTTTGCATCCCATTAGCTTTCCAGATGGATTAGCTCTCCAGCTTGTCCAGGAGGGACCGGGATGCCACACAGGCAAGACATTAGGTGGAACAAGGAAGATTTTCTGCCTGGAGATTTTCCCCAGAGAGCCCCTCAGATCCAGAGGCTTCACGCACTGTAACCCCCAAAGCAGGAACGATCACATTACACATGGAATTCTGCTCCTTCTAAGTCAGGATGCCTCCAAAGCGCCTTTTTCCCAACGGCTGCTTGAAACCCCGGCCAAGGGATGTGTAATCATTTCCCACGGCACCGTGCCTGTCCTGGAAGCCCCAAGCTCTGACAGCAACACAGGGCTGCAGAGTCTAGGAACCCGGCTTTCTCACGGGAGCCAAACCACGTGCTGCCCCGCGCAGCCCCGGCACCAGCTCCCGCTCCAGCTTGTGCCGGAGTCGCCTCCCTGCTCACGCTACACCGAACCCAGCACCGGCAGAGTCTCCTGCCGGGGAGAATCACAACGACGGGTACCTTTAGCGAAGAGTTTGGCACAGTCGTGGCACAGCGAGAAGTCGTGAGACCACTGCGCGTCCCAGCCCTTGCCCGGCGTGGTGGAGCCGCAGCTCTTGCAGCGGACACATTTGGTACATATCTGGAAAAGGAACGCGTTTGGCAAGAGTTATTGGCCTTTATCCGGTGGTTTCCGCTCCGCAGGCCCAAGGTTGTGTTATTTAATGAGCGCAGAGAGCTTTTTTTTTTTCAGACACCAAAACTTCCCCTACAAGGAAAAGGGCGCCTCCCTCTAGGCCAAGATGGTGAAAATGCATCAAGGAGAGAGAATTGCCACAACTAAGGAAGGTGCAATCCCTTCACTAATGTCGCATGTTCAGAACCTCATCCACAACCCACCTCCTCATCCGCTTCCAAAGGCGCCTGCCAACGCAACAGGCGCCCTTCCTTGCCTTAGGAAGCTGAGCGACCGCGTCGGAGCGAGCAGTCCGCAGAGCCCGCAGCGGGACATCGGTCAACAGGGGAATTACCCGGAGGAGAAACCAAAAACCCTCACCCAAACTTTCTTCTTCTTGGTGGGTTTCGTCGGGTAGTTGGGGCCCAGGCACTCGGGG
>NW_010255096.1:432-878 GCF_000690775.1 Eurypyga helias | reverse complement strand
ACCCGAGACCCGCGGAGGGGACGCCGAGTCCCGGCGTTTCCCGCAGTAGGCGTCGAGGGGCCTTCTTCCCGGCGCTCCCCTGCTCCCAGCAGCGCACGGGGCGCCGCCGGCTCTCCGGGAGGTTGGGGTACCTTGGTGGCCTGGTGCTGTCTCCCACACACGTGGCAGAACTTGCAGCGACGGCAGCACCAGTTCTCCAGCTGCTCTTCCAGGGGCCGCTCGCTCTCCTCCAAGCAGAACTTGTGGAAAGGCTCACAGCAGACCTGGCAATACACAAACTGCAAGGGGGGAGAGGGGGGTCTTAGCAACTCAGAAGCTGCTTCCGGTTCCCAAACCAGCCCCCTCGCGCCCCCCACTACTCTGAACTCTGCTTCACCGCCGACAGAACGAGGATGGCCACTGGCACGACTTAGGGGGGAACCGTACTTCAGACAGCCCGGACACAT
>NW_010255096.1:0-221 GCF_000690775.1 Eurypyga helias | reverse complement strand
CCCGCCACACGGTGTGGGTGGCTCGTTGGGAAGCTCTTTAATTACTACGTATTCCCTACAAGGCTGGCCTTGTTAGGAAAAGAATCGCCTCAGGGCACAATCACGGGGGACTCGGAATTGCGCGTCCCCTTGAGCACCTGACGGAGAGGGGACAGCTCCGTGCCCACCGGACCCTCGCGGCGCTTGATGTGCACGTGCGGAACGACCCCCCGTCCCCCAGC
>NW_010255095.1:5840-6058 GCF_000690775.1 Eurypyga helias | reverse complement strand
ATCCGCTCTCCACATTTCTGCCCTCCGAGGGAAAAGAACCACCCCAGCTGTCCAGAGGTCTGTGGGGGAATTAGTCGCGGGTGTGTGCGTGTGTCTGTCCCTGTCGCGATAAAGTCGCGAGCCTGAAGCCTGTCCATCCAGTTGCCTGGTCGCTCAGCTATCATCACTCCCGCCCTCCCGCCGGCTCCGCACCCCCAAAGGGGGGGGGGCTGGGGAGG
>NW_010255095.1:0-5738 GCF_000690775.1 Eurypyga helias | reverse complement strand
GAGCCCGTGGAAAGCGTGGGCTGGCCCCAGTCAGTGCTGGGGACCCGTCAGTGTCCCCCCCTGCTTTCACTGGGAGCGAAGGTGTGGAAAACCCCGTGGAAAATTCCCGGGATCACCTGTCCTCATTTTTTTTTTTTTTCATCATTTGCGGACAAAGATATGCAGGATCTGAACAGCTGGAAGAAGGTGGGACATCAGTTGACAGACAGTCCAAGACATTCCCAAACCCATTCCTGAGCTGCTGAGAAAGGCTTGCCCGAGTTGACAAAGATTTACACATTCGTGTTGAATGAGTAACTCCTCTCTTGCAAACACTTCAATTAATACAGTCTAGGAAGAGTAGGAAAATGAGATATTCTTTTCTAGACTCCCATGGCCTGGCCTCTCCTCTGCTGCTGAAACTTCCCTGCTTGACAGGATGATTTGCTTGGCGTCCATCACCCCTGGAAGGACCCAGGACCACTGTACCCTTAAATGTGGAATGGGGCTAAATCTTGCCAGACAGAGATTTCGGGGGCATGTTGTGACTCGGGGGTTGGGTTGCCTGCCCTGGCTCTGCAGATAGGCTCAAACAGTTCTTCCCAGCAGAAAAAGGTTGAACACACAGTCTTAGATCAGTTATACAACAAGGAATGGGTTGTGGGTTTTTTTTTTCTCTTGTTGGTTTACCTTTTTTTTTTTTTTTTGGTGTGGAGGGGAAGAACTATGATATTTTTTCATAAAAACACTCTAAATGATGGAAAAGAAGATATTAAAAATAAAACATCTGTAAATAACTTTCCAACAGTATAAGGTGCAGTCATTAAAGGTTCCATTAACATCTGAGATGTTATCTGTGGGGTTATTCTTAATGAATTCCATATGAGCCCTTGCAAGGGGGGAAGTGACATTCGGGTCACAGCAGAGGACCCGGGGCTGAAACAGCAATGAACATTTCCATTCCAGTGGAAGGTGTCCTTGCCCGTGGCAGGGGGGTTGGAACTAGATGGTCTTTAAGGTCCCTTCCAACCCAAACCGTTCTATGGTTATATGATTGTGAGGTGTGACAGCAACTTCTTACAAAATTTCATCATGAGTCTTCAACTGCCTGTCGCCTTTTGGAAATGCCTGTTGGCTCCTGCTTGCATAAGGGAAGCCATCTGGTAGTTGATATTATGTTTACAGCCTCTCAACCAGAGTGTGCTCCTGTTCTTGCACCCATGAAACCTCGGTGAACTCTGCTGAGCAGATTTGCAAATTCACAGCTGAGAAAGTTTGGTCCTTTCTGGAAACCACAATGGACCAAGACTGGTGACATGCCCTGGGCAGTAACAACCCTTGGGTCTTCCCGAGTCCCTCACAGCTCGCAACAGCCCCCAACCTGGCCAGCCCCCAGCTATCCTGCAGCCTGGGGCTTGGAGCCCCCAGCCCGTTTTGGGGGTGCAGTGGCTGCAGCTGGAGGCCAGGTGGGAAGCAGCTGTTGTAGACTTCACCCACTGCGCCCCAGGCTGTCCCTTGCAGCAGTGTGTCTGCTGACTCCTCAGCAGCAGGCACCTTGCTGTTACAGTAACCTGAAATTGTGTCAAACACTCTTTTTTGCCCCACCATCAACATAGATGGCTAAGATTTCAGCTGTGTAGGGTAATCTGAGGAGACCTTTACTGAAATAATCCATCATGTTTAGTGACACTGATACTACAGCTCATCTTGCCGTGATCCTCCACCCAAAGAGGAAAGGAAAAACTTTTACTGGGGAATCATGTTAGTAAATTCTACTACTAAGGGTACAAGGAAGTAGCTAGCAAAGGAGAGATGAAAAGCAAAGAACTCACCAGGACAGATATATTTGGAGACACCTGTCAAAATGTTCTCTTAGCTCGGTGATTGGTCCAGATGTTCACATCAGCTTTGGCACCATCGCTTCAATCCCAGCAATATGTGTGCAGGAGGGCAGGACTCCTGCTTCTGTGTGACTGGTGGGGCGTGTTGTCCCCCCTATCCGGGGGGTGTTGTGCAATGCAAGGAGTGAAACCTGATGGGTGCTCAAGTGGATCCAACGTCTGCCGAAGCCTGGCCCATCACTTCTCCTAGGAGCTGTGTTTCAGGCCTGTGCTTTGGGAAGGGGATGAAATTCAGTGGAGATATACGAGTAACAAGAAGCAACCTGTGCAGAAGAGAAGAAGGGTTTTGGGTTGCTTCCTTCTGAAGAGGGGACTGGGATGATACCACACTGACACCAGGGTAACTAAAGGCAGAATTTGGCTCACTGGCTATTTCTGAGCATGGAGAATCATCCACACTTCAGTGAGCTATAAAAAGAAAGTACCTTTCATACTATTTGTGTTGATCAAGAAGTTGTTTGTGACAATTTCACTATTATGCTGCTTCTAATGTTTCTGCTGTGTTTTAAACATCATTATCTCCAAAAGTGTTTTTTTTTTTCCTCCTCCCCCTAGTTTCCTTCTTTTTCTATACATAAGCTATTTCACCAGTACCATCCTGTTTTACTGTCGTGACAGATATGGAGCCTAACAGCTTTTCTTTCATTTCATAACGAATGCCACAATTAAGACTTAATTAGATGCATACGAGTAAGGAAATGGCATGCCACCCAGGACCTTAAATGTGATATCATTCAATTGCTCAAGTGCAGCATCCTGAAAAAAAACCCAAACAAAAAAATCTCATAAACTTATTTCAAGCCGGATCTTTTCAGACTGACATGATTGCCTACTGACAATTAATTGTTTTCTAGTCATGATTCTAAAAGGATAATGCACTTTTTCTTTTTCTTTCCTTCCTACAGCAAAAATTCTGACAGGTGCATGGAAATGACATTTCTCTGTGCATTGGATTCATAGAGAGTACTCCATGCAAACATTTAAGGTCTAAGCAAAGATCAGCTGGCACTATCTATGATTTCTCAAGCTATTACACTGTTATCCACCTACAGAAAATAAAAGCCTTCAAAAGAAGATGCGGGGTTGTTTTCCCTCTTCAGAAGTGCAGCGGTGCTAAACAGGGAAGAGGGTTAGCTGGTGGATGGCCTGACTCGGTGTTCTCTGTATAGCTGGTTGGAAAGAGGAAAATTAATGCTGGCGTTCTGGCTCATCACCTCAGGTCACTTCAGTTCCTTCCGATACCTTAGCTGCAGGGACTGCACAGTGTCCAGGACACCTCCAGCCTGCTTGTTCTGGCTGAGGTGGTCTGAGGATCCACCAGAGACTACAACAGCCATAGGCTTCAGGAGTGGGTGGCTATGGAGAAGTGCAGATGAGTCCTGGGCAGGTCTCCATGGACAGTGGTAGTCAGAAAAGTAACCTCTGATCTCTTAAGGATGTTGAGTGCAGCCTCAGTCTTGCCCCAAGTGAACCAGCTGGCCGTAAGGAGGAGTTGGATGTACTAGGTGGCGTATAACTGATTAAATCTTACTCTGACATGGAGAACATTCATGACTCTCCAAAATGCGAATGTGGTGGCTTGGATTGGGGTGAGCAAATCGTTTGCTCACAATTTGCCGTAACTGACCAAGACAAATAATTGCAGATCCTCGTTGAGTTGGCTAGTCATGCCCAGTAAATCTAGCCAACATGTCTTTGGAAAACTCTGCTGCTATTAATCTTTTCCCATTTAGTTTGGTAATTTCAGGGAATAAGGCCAGAATTTAGTGTTCCTAAAAAAGTCATTCTGTATGAGGCACTGACACTCATTTTCTCTAAGCCTAAAAATCCTAAAATTTTAGTTGGTGATAGCAGTTTCTTGTACTTACCCAGACAATGATGTATCCTGAGTGTATCTTCTCATTTCAAGTGTCTAACCTTCCTTGTTTCTCAAGTCGCCGATGCAGCGTTATTGCTCCCAAGTTCTCCAGGTTGAAGGACAGGATTTGGCTCTGATTTGAAAAGACACCCATTAGGCTTTGATACCAGCCATGACCAGCACACAAAGGAGCCAACATTAGCCCTGTGAATTAGTAGGAACATGCAGGACTGTAACGGAGATGGAGAAGAAAAACTTTCCATAGGCAGAGGATGCTTGTTCAAGGAAGACATAATATGGCGATCCTTTGCTCATTCTGCGCTTTGCCATCTCTGCAATGAAATTAGTCAAGATTAAGAAAAAAGATTTTAATTTCCACAACTCTAAGAGAAACCTCTCTGTGGACAACCCTCACACTGCCCTGCTCTTGCTGGTCCCTATTTCAGACAACAAGCAGTCTGTCTCCGGGAAGCCAGTTTCAGATCAGAAGGCAGAGCCCTTTCTCCCCTTTCTTCCCGCCCTCTGAGCCGCTGTCTGGTTCAGTCTCCCTTCCCTAGGTAGTCCAACTCCCCAAGCACCCAGCTTACCAGTTGTCCCTGAGTCCTTTCCCTCTTTATTCCTTACATTCAGGTTATCACTTAATTTTCTGGCACTGCCTTGACATTTATGATCTGTCCTTCCTTTACCAGCCCTTTGGTTAAAAAATAAAGCTCTTGGCTTTATCCAAGACATCACACTTCAAAGATAACAAGAAAACTTGAAGAAAGGCTTAGGTTCTCAGCTCTTGGTGGCATCCTTCAGGAAAAAGGGCACTGAAGGCAACAGGGAGACAGAGGGAAGAGCAAGGTTCACAGCTTCTAACTGCTCATTTTCCCTAGTTCAGACTGCCATCTCCACAGATCCACCAAGATGGCATAGGAAATCAATATTCATTTTCTGTGTTTGGTTTCTACACTGTTAGTGTAAGACTCTTCTGCTGAATGAGACCCACGTTTTCCTGTAGTCAGGATAGGTACTGAAATACTTGGATGTGTTTTCAAGGGTAATTGGAACTGTATAACCACATAAGACATCTGATATTCTTAGGGGTGTTTCTGAGATTTGCTGGTCAAGGCTAAATCCTGCTTGTCTGAGTCGCGAGTACAACCCCTTTGATGAGGTTGAGCAGAAAGGTAGTGGCACCACTTGTGTAAGAAAACTGACCATGTTTGCTAGACAGCTGAATTGCCAGCCAGAGTAAATGCTGGTTTCCATCTGGTAACACAATTCATCTATTGCCAAACAAGGTACCCGTACCTCCCCCTGGCCCTGATCCTGAACCACAGCTGAAAAAGTTAGTGACTTTCTAATTCTGCTTCGTAATGTCATGTTTATTATTGATAAAAAGGAGAAGTACTTAATGACCAGGCATCTTCCTTACTTTATTAATGCTGGAAATATTTATATTCTGGTTATGCTGCAGAGATTTCGTTTGAAACTCTTAAGCTTTTTAAAAATTGTTATTTATTTTTATTTTTTCTTATTTTCTTTTTTCTTTCCACTGAAGTGTGGATGATTCTCCATGCTCAGAAATAGCCAGTGAGCCAAATTCTGCCTTTAGTTACCCTGGTGTCAGTATCATCCCGGTCCCCTCTTCAGAAGTAAGCAACCCAAACCCCTTCTTCTCTTCTGCACACATTGTTTCTTGCTACTCATATATCCCTACTGTACTTTTTAAAATATTTCTTTCCCTTTTCCCTTTTTTCCCCCTTTTTCCCCCCTTCCCTCCTGTCCTTCCCAAGACCGGTTTTCCACTCGCAGGAAGAACACATTCTCTCGCAGAATATGTAACTGTTTCGAGACGGGGGAAAACTCATCCCCACTGACCCGCCCAGACGACGGCGCAGCTCTGCCCCCCCGGCCCCCCAGCACCTTCCCGGTGCCCGTGCGGGAAGGACAGTCCCGGTGAGGCTGCGAGCGGCTGTCCCGGGGCGTCTTTCCATTGCTGCCCGGGGCTGGAG
>NW_010255094.1:67981-78193 GCF_000690775.1 Eurypyga helias | reverse complement strand
GTCCCGATCGGTGTCGTGCCGGTGCCCTCTTGTGGAAACTGGGAAAATATCCGAGAAAAAGCGTTGGTGCTGGGCGGGCTGCCGAGGTTGGAAACGCACCCGTGGGCGCAGGGTGGGGTGCTGGGTTATCCCACCGTGCCCAGCTCTCCGGACTGCTGCCTGGGTGCCTTTCTGTTGCTGTTATTAATAGAGGGTGAGGGGGATTATATTAGTTTAGCCCTGGAGGCAGGGGCTCCCAGCATTGAAATCCTGCCCCTCGGCGCGGACTTTTGGTCGTTAAATCACTGTGTGGCAATGGGTGTCCATGCTTAAGTGGATAAAGTTGCCTTCTGCGCCTCCTTGCTCCTATTCTGCAGTAATTGCCTTTCACCTCGTAGCAAATACCTTTATCAACAGCTGCACAGACCTTGACTTTCTTCTTGAAAGGAGCCCGCCGAGCTTTTCCCATAGTCACAGGTACAGACGCACTGTTGTCCATCTGCGGCACCTCTGCCACTCTCCTCGGGAAGGCATTACCCCACTTTAGCCACCTCCTGAGAACATCTGCAGCTGAATGTGCCTACGGGACCGTAATGTGAACATGCTGGCTCTCACCTTTGCAGCCCAGCACCACCCCTCTGTCACACCTGGGCACCTCTGACCACAAAGGGCAGTGATTAATAGCTGCCCTGGAGCAAACCCGCTGGTGCCAAGCATCTTCTGACCCCTCCAGCCGCCTTGCTTCCAGGCCCTTTGTAATAGCTGGCAGAAATCGCGCTGTGCTGTGTAGGAAACGCCAGCCCAGCACCGCTGGTTTGTTTTCCATCCTCTGTTCTGGTTTTCCAGCCCCGCAGGACACTGTAGAGCCATGTGCTCCTCTCCCACCTCCACTGCAGGAACAGCTCAGGGGCTGCTGCTTGGGAAGGCCCAGTCCCACAGCTTCCCTGAGTTAAAGTTCTCCTTATCTTCACTCCATTTCCCTCCTATTTCATATATTAATATCCTCTTTCTGTAAAAACATCCTCTGTTTTAAATTTATAAAGAATTTTGGCTATTAAAACCAACCTGTCGCCTCCTGCATTTCCCAGGTGCTTGGCAGCTCCTGTTCTTCCATGCTTTCCTGGAATGCAGTGTCTATAACAGCCCAGACATGCTGGCAGAGGTCATCAGAGCCAGCTCAAGTCAGGAGCCGTGCATCAGAGGCAAAAGGGAGATGGAGTGGTGCTTTCTGTCGAATTCATCCAGAGTCCTTGGGGTCACTCGCCATCGTTCCTGCATCATGCTTGTCTGTGCGATCACAGACACTCATTTTACTTGCCTATTTAGAGGAATCGGTTCTCCAAGCAAGGACATCTGTTTTGTTTTGTAGCTCTGGGATCATCTCTCAGCCTCTAGGTTATCTAGACCCATACCGTGTCTGAACCCTGACATTCATTTCCTTTCGGTGAGGGACAATATTGTATTTCTGATGTCGTGCACAGGGAATTCAGTCTTGGGAGCCAGACTTATTCAGGGCCAGGTTTGAATGGGGTCGAGGGGCTGAGCCCTCCCTCACGTGCTCAGAAAGGCTCAGGTCTTATTCAGAGCCAAGAGATACAACTGCAGAAATTTAATTAACGTTGCAAAGCCCTTTAAAGCAGAGTTTCTGGCAAAACTGCCAGCTCCACTGTGCAAGCGGGTAGGATGCCTGAGCAGCCTCCACAGGGAACTGTCACAAAATAACAAATGTTTCTTTGCCCGGACGGTTGCGAGGACAACAGAGGAAATCGATCCGGCATGCTCTCCTCTGCTGGGGTAGCCTTGAACCCTAAGGAGAAAACTAATTGGCAGCCAGCTCCCCAGCGCATCACCTTGGGATGCTCCGAAGAGCTGGAAGTTGCTGGGTAGCAGCTGGCAGCGGGGTGATGTGGTGGCGTGGACCACCCGAGGAGGGATGCGGAGTCTGGCCGTCATCCGTGGATGACGAACCAGGGCTGGCGTGGAGACCTGGGCAGGGGTTGGTGCAGCGGGGGTCACCTTGATTGCAAATTAGACTTTTATTGTTTATAACAAAAGAAAAAAAAAAGCGACCACCTGCAGCCATGACTGAGCCCAGAGAAGTAATAATAACGGCAGTGGCAAGCGGAGGAAAATATACACCCAGTCGGATTCTCCGCGAGGGTGAGAGGGGCAGAGGGTAGTGCTCTGTTGAGATAATCCCAATACCTCAATTTTTCAAGGGCTTACATGTCTCCATCCACGTTGTCCTGGAAGAGCAGCTTATTCCTGGGGGGTCCCACATGCCATGGGAGCAACATTGCTTTCTGCTGTGATGGTATTGTTCAAGTCCAGAAGGGATGTGCTCAAGCCATCTGAAAAGGAGATGGCCAGGACTGGTCCTTCTCTGGGGACACCAGGCTGCGGGATCACTGCCAGTTCCCACTTGGCCTTACCTCAAGGGACATAAGGGCCTACTAACCAGAAAAATAGGGAGTTTCTGCTCCTCATTAAGTGGCATAAAGAAAATCAGCTGTTTCGGCATCAAAACAGCTGAAGGAAGCTGGTGGACTCCCGCCTCTCTGGGCCTGACTTGCTGGCAGGCGGCGGGGCGGGAGGCAACCTCGGCAAGAGCAGCGACCGAAGCAGCTGCAAACAAATCCTTTAAGGACTCTCCTGACATAAATAAACATGGAAAATAAATGATGTCCCCGGCACTCTGCCCTCGACTGATGGGAAACAAGCTGCATTAACATAGTAGTTCAATAACCTGGAAGAGCTTCAAAAGAGACCTGCTTGCCAGCCCCAGGAGCAGGGGGAGGTTATGAAATGTGGCAGAGCACAAAACGAGGGGGTGAGCAAGTACTCGAAAATTGAATTATGAGTGATGATGGTTTTCCTACAAGGAAAAGCAGAAAGGAGGGGAAGTGTCTGTAGCTGGTGGTGAATGTGCAAGGGGAGGAAAAGGGTGCCTGTTTTCTACCCTGAACTTTGGAGCTGTGACCAAGGAAAGTCACCTGGGCTTTCTGTCCATCACACGAGTAGTAATCTCACTTTCTGCAGGGGAATATGCTGAGAGTTAAGATGAGGGCACTTAATGTCTCCTAGGGACTTACTGCTGTAAATCCCATCCCCAAAGGTGCAGAAGTAGGTGCCTAGGCAGAGGGGACTGCCGGGGTGGCGGCTCCCGCTGTCGTGGGTGGCTGTCCTGGCTCTTTGTGGCGTGGAAAACAGTGAACCTCACCCCCAGCCCACCCTGCTCTTGATCCAGGCTCCTTTCTGCTTCCCACCGCTTCAGCCCATCTCCTGCTTCATCCTTTAATGAGGCAGGACGGGGCGTTACCCCAGTATTCAGTGCTCCCTGAAAGCTTCTCTCTTGTGGCAGCCTCTGGATGGATCGGAGGGCTTACCCTGCTTTTATTCAGACTGTTGCATTTCTCCGGCTTCTCTAGAAAATTCCCTTTGTTCATTAAACGACCTGTCTGTTAGGGCCCAGATGGCTGCTTTTTCTCTCGGCTTTAGAAATCGCCTGCTTAATTTCCCTGGTGCCCTGCCAGCCCTGCGCCGGGGAGGATGCTGGGGAGGGGGAAGGAGAGTGTGGAGGCAGGCATGGTGTGCACCAACGGGCTGCAGTCCGATCGCAGGGCTTCCCTGGTGCTGTCTCTGCCCATGGGGACAGCTCTGGGCAGGATGGGGAGGACCAGAACCTGCCACAGTCTGGTGGAACAATGGCTGGAGGACCCTTGCCGCTTGCTCAGGGTCTCTTGGTGATCCTGTTTCTCCCCCCTGCCTTGCAGAAACAGCACCCAGCAGGCTCAGACCTGACACTCACATCTCTGACAGTCTTTTCCTATTTCCAGCACTGTGCTAGTGCTGTTTCCTTGTGTTTTGAACTCTTCATGTGAACTCTTGATTTGGGCGCGCTGTGCTTTGGACTCCGGTGATCCATACCTGTGTCAGACAGCAGGCGCTCAAGGCATCCCTGGGCACCCCTGCCCCTGTGCGCCAGCTGGGCTGGGTGCCCCAAACACCCCACACCATCGGGGCCCAGGACAAGAAAACTGGGCATGGCTGAAAGCGGTGTGGTTTAGGTGGATGGGGGGAGTGCTGCAACGCTGGTGGCTTCAGGGGGATGCAGGGAGGCTCTGCAGGAACATGCCCTGCTCCACTGCAAATTCAAGAGCAAGAAAACCAGGCTGAGAATTTCTTCAGCACGCAAGGGAATGTGTGTTATGATCAGGCAAGGCTTAAGTATTTTTTATATGGTGACTTTTAATATGCAGCTCCATTCCAGAGAGAATGTTGTTTGGGAGGAGGGCCGCCGTGTGAAAGCAGCATTCCATCAAGGCGGCTGACAGCAGTGCCCTGCCGCGGAGGCAACGCCATGTGGCTTTGCTCACTCGTGCGTTTTGCAGCCCTTTCTGCTCTCCTCTCAAAGCTGGTTTCCTAGGAGAGGAGAGGAGGCCTCACTCACTTCCCCTAAAGGACCCTTGACTGTAACATTTCAGTGCCAGGTGATGGGTGCACTAATTTAATTCTTTTCCCCTTATGCCAAAGCAATTGCAGAGCAAAAGCTTGTTGTGAAAGCGCTTAGACGCAGTGTGGGCCAGTCTCCCAACCACTGCTGGACCATCTCTCCGCTGCTGGAGTTGCTAATTGAGGAGCTTGGGGTCTGCCGGTCTCATGGCAGCACTGGAAAATAATTGCTGCCGTGGTTGAGTTATGGTGGGATGTTAATTTAAAATGTATTAAATTATGCTAAGTGCCCAAGTATATGCTCATATTTAAGTATTTGTATAAATCCACCTGCGTGCCCCAGTATTACCTCTCTTCTATCCCCATCCCACCTCCGTGCTTGCAAAGGAAGAAGCGTGGCTTTCACCTGAGGGCTTCTTGGTTTTCATTTTTGCTGAGCACACCTTCGCCCTCGTAAAACCCTGGGCTGGCCCAGCGGTGCCCACGATGCAGCATCTCGGCAGCTGGGCAGGTTTGCTGGTAGGCAGAATTCAACCACTGCACAAACTAGGTCTGGTTTCCTTCCTTCCAACTGCCTGGAGACTGGTGGCTTGTTCCTCCTCTGCTGCGTGTAGGAGGCAAGCGGCTTTCCCCAGACGATGCTTATGGTTGAGCATAATGCTCCCTAAAACCGTCCGAAAGGATTGGTCATAGTGTTTGGTGGAGTTTGTGTTGACCTCTCATGGATTTTTAGAAAGTCCTTTATCTGCTCAGGTTTCCCACCCATTGCAATAGGCTTGCGGTAGTCTAAACCTTTAGCAAAAGGCTTTGAAATCTTCTGATTTTATAGAAAAATGAGCACTGGTGGTTACTTCAGAAGGGATGCGAGGAGCCAGGCAGGTTTTCCTGGTATGGCTCGGTTTGCTGTGCCCATCAGTAAGGCAGGGGCAGAGCCAGGGGTGACTGGACCAGTGCCCAAGCCTGTGCTGGGCAAACCTGGCTGGTGCCCCCCAAAGCAGGGAGCCAACCTCATCTCTGGCAGCAAAAGCCCTGTCAGGTCTGCATTAACCAGCCGTCACCAGCGATGCGACCGTTCCCGATAGGTGAGCGGGGAAACAGCTAATGACTTCTGCCATTTGACAAATGTTTCCTGACACTGTTGGGGAGGTCATCGTATTTCCCCTGGAGCCATTTGTCTTCTTCTCCCTGGTGTGTTTGCATTCAAACCACATCCTGCCTTCCCTGGCTTTGCACAGCAGCCGGTGCCTGGGAGAGACTGCCTGTCCCAGGGTGCTGGGGGTGAGGGAAGATGGAATTCAGCTCTGTGATGCTGTTTAAAATCCCCTCTGAGTGCAGGCAGCTGAGAGAAGGAGGCTGTGGGAGTGATGCTGCTACCTGCATCCTCAAAAACAACCTGCTGTGTTGGAAAAGAGCCCAGGAGATGGAGGGGCATGAGATGGAATCCCCCCTTAGTGCATGTACATCTCCCCTTGCTGCCCTTCTACCATTGCTGGAAACCTCCACCCTATTTTCAAGTTGTTCCATGGGTCCAACATCCTGGGTTTCTTCTGACAGATCCTGTAGTTGATGCAGCCATTGTTCAAGCCCTCTCTTCGCTGTCGGGGGGCTGTGCTCCCGCTCCTGCCCAGGCTTCTTCCACTCACAGCAGATGCTGCTACGCTGAATAATTTACAAAATAGCTGCCTGGCTTCGAGGAGCTGCTGCTGCCTGCCACGCCGTGCCTGTGCCGGGCTGGCTGGTATGGGTCCTACGGGACAGGGCATGTGCTGGGAAGATTTCACTCACTGCTGATGGTAGGGCAGGAGGACAGGCAGCGAGCCAGCACCCCGGGCAGGTCAGCACTGGGAAATCAAAGTCACCTTGTGCCTGGGGGATGAGCCAGGGCTGGGACCTACTGCTGCTCCTAGGAGCAGCTGAAGTGCCCAAGTGGGAGCCGGCACCCATGGAGTTGTGCTGGCTCGAGCTCATGGCTCAGTTGCCTGGCGTGGGTCCCCTGTCCCGAGTGAAACCTCAGGCTCGAGTAAAACAGATAGAGCCACTGCACAGTGTCACACAGAAGGAGAATTAGCTTTCCAAGCACTCCCGGTGACCATCACAGGTGTGACACTGCCCATCTTCCCATACACGGAGCCTGATGGAGGGTGACGGCTGAAGGAATTTGCACAGATATAAAAATCCAGATCCAGGAGCAACTCCCTCACTCACAGCAGCACAACACGACTTTGCTCTGCTGATGTCCCCGGGGCCAAGCCAGCGACCCACGCTGAAGGGACATTCAGAGTGCGATGCCGTGTCTGTCAGTCCCTGCGCAGGGCTCTGCGCTTCACATCGGACACGTCTTTAGCAAAAGATGGAAACCATAGTGAGCTCCAGGCAGTTTGCCTGGGAATCGATATTTTGGGCCTCATTCTCAGTTAAAACACTAACTTCAGCTATTTAAAACAAAAAGAAAACAAGGCAATAAACAAAAGTCTCCAAGTGACTGAATAGCAAGACATGGCAAATGAGATCAAGAAAGACAGAGGAGTCTGGAGTTTTAATGTTGGAGGAAATACCTTTTCCTGGGTTTATTTCTTGGTGAAAGGGTGAACCTGCTTCCAGATAGCACAGGGGCTCCTTTCCTGGAGAGAGGACCCTGTAGTGTTGGTATATGTGCGGGGAGCAGCAGGGAAAGGCAGAAGGTAGCCAAAGCGTCTGGGAAGGGAGGAGGAAGGGCTGGATCCAGCCTTGTTTCTTAAGAGGCAGTGCTGGGTGAGTGCAGAGCCCAAAGGCATCACTCCCAGTTTTCCAGGGCTTCACCACCGAAGGAGCAGAGCCATGCCAAGAAGGCGAGTCAATGAAGAAGTCTCACAAGACAGAGACACTCCTCTAGGGAGAGCATCACTGCTCGGGAAGCCGGTGTGTTGGAAACCATTCCCTTTATTATGTTTTTTTCTCTCCTTGCTGTGCTGTGAGATGATTGGGCTTTTTCCAAATTGCTCCCACGTGGGTGGAGAGTTGGGGGGACAGCATTGCACATTTCATAATCTGTGTGACTTGATTAATTCAGCTGTATGTAAAAATTTCATGAAATTGGCCAATTTTGCTGAGGTTTAAAATAGATTATACCCATCTCCTAACGTCAGTTTTGCAAATAACCACTTGGCGGCTTCTTAAAATGTTAAAGATAGGGGATAGGCTGCACACTGCCAAGGAGAAGGCATATTCAGAAGAGATAATATGTCTTCTGTGTGAGTTCAAATGAGGAAATAGATGTTTGTGAAGCTCTCTAGAGCATGGTTATGTCAAGAGCAAGAAGACCACATTTGTTTCTCATTTGTATGCAAGGTGAAGAAAGGACAAGCGATTTTTTTCCTCTCCTCTGAACTCTTACAATCTTCCACGATAAAAGTTGGTCATAATTGCTGCAAAATGACCCAACTGGGTCAAGGTGTAATTTTGAACGTTGAGTATCTTTCATTTGGTGAGAAATTCAAATTATTTGACTTTGACACCTTGGCAACCCATCACTGGAACAAATAGAAATATGGGGAGTGGCTGCCAGCCGCAAAGCAGCATTGATCTGGGCTGCACATGGCTCTGGGAAAGGCCAGCGCTGCCTTTCCCAACACCCAGGAGCCTTTTCCATCGATTCACCTCTGTTTTGGATAATTGGCTTTTGCACATCAGACTGGGAAGTGCTTTAGAAGCTGCTTTTTTATTTTCTTCTTTTTTTTTCCCCCTTCTTTCTGGAAGATTTGCATGAAGTTAGTTAGTTTTGAACGAAAAAAGGATAAAGTTTGAGTTGCAGGGTGACGATGACCTTGGAACAGCAGGGTGAGGGTCCTCAGTATGTACTCGTATGCAGGAGCGATGGTGACCCCGCTGCTTGATCCATCTGCAGCCATGGGGTTGGTACAACAAGTCATGGAATAGGATGAGTTTTCCTCTTCGGTGTGCAGTCCCTCACGCAGAAGCATGGACACTGGCGCATGTAGGACATAACCTCATGTCCCTGCTCACAAGTACTGCTCTGCCAACCCTTTCCACTCGCCTGCCTCCCTGGGATAGAGGGAATGCCTGCTTAATTATCACAGCTTTGATTTTGACAGCACAAATTTCCCTTGCTGCTTTCTGATCCTTCAAGGTTTCCTGCAAGCAAAGATAAAGCCCCTTTGCAAAGGCTGTTTTGCTCCCAGCAGCATCCTGGTGCTCCCACACCAGATGAAAGCGTGAGGAGGAGCAGTGTGACGTGTGCCTCAGCTCTGGGATCTTCATCTGATGAGCTCAGAGAGCTTCAAAACTGGGTGTTAATCCAGCCTGCAGCAGCGCCTTGCTGTCACGCGTAACGCAGCTGGGGGGATGGGGCCACAGTTTGGGATGTGCTTGGTGAGCAGCTGACCCTTTGGTTCTTGGGGCTGGGAAGGAGCCAGCACGTTGGGTAGAGCCTGCCCAGCCCTGCCTGCAGCCGTTGGAGACACAAGCCACGGGCAGGAGCCTGCCTGCACGATGCTGGATTGGGCCCTTTGGGGAGTGGGCTGGTGCAGGCAGTGCCAGAGGTGATCCAGAGCATCCCCCTTACCACAATAGCAAATGCACTCGTTTGTAGGAGGGATTTGGAGGAAGCTCATCACCCAGGTGGTCGTTCAGATGGAGCACTGCCTGCACTTCATGTGGCACCACCAGCTGCAAATGCTTTACCACTGAGTCCTTGCACCAACTGAGGCTGCTGACACCACCCAAAATCACTATCAGTGTAATGCCAGCTGTGGTTTCGTTGGCATTACTGGCAAAATCTGATGTTGCCTTGGAATATGTCTTAATTTCCCTTATTAATGTAGAGCAGAAGGCTTAAATGGAGCCCACGCTGCCTTCCACCTAGCACACACAGAACTGAAAAATCCGGAGTGTAATCCCACACCACACAGATGCGCTCGCCTGCCCTTTGCAGCGCAACAGAGTTGTCTCCTTAACAGCTGCTCCCACATCTCCCGCTGACCTGAGCTGAAGGCAGAGCGCCAGTACCCCATGGGATGGGCTGGTGGACGCAGGGGCTCAGGGGATCTCCCTGCCCCTCTCCCCTTCCACCAAGTAATGCAAAAATAATTCGGTAAGGAAGTCTTGCCTCAGTCATGGGGAAGCAAAAGGGTACTGTGTGATGGCAATCAGGCTGATCCAATTTGATAGCTTAAAAGCACTGATTCAGCAATCAGTAAAATATGCACATGTGTACTCTCTTCAATAACGGTTAATTTATTCACTTGCCTAAAACTTAAGCACCTGCTTATTTCCCATCGACTTCACTAGGTCTTGGACACAAATGCTCACTGTAGCAGGACTAAAAGACAGAAAAAACATGCTTCCATTTCCAGGTATCTCTTGTTTTGACCTATATATTTTTAATACAACTTCACTGGGGAATAAGTGCAATGAAGAAATGTGAAGTAAAAGCCTGGCCGTGCAGTTGCCTGTGGTGAAATCTTGTTAGTTCCATGGGGGTAGAGACTGCATGGGTGGATTTGTCTTCAATTTCATTTTATTGGAAGGGAAAAAGGAGGCAGGTACATGAAAAATTAAAGTGTTGTACTGCATATCTTGTGTGATTACAAAAGCTGACAAACATCATTAAGAAAGTCTGTTTATTAAGAAAATGCTGAGTTGTGGACCAGGAGAACTAGCAGTGGTTCCTCCTGGCTGGGGGTCAGGGTCTTGGTTCAAGTCTCCTAGAGTTATTTTGTAGGGATGCTGGCACTCAGCAGCTGCTGGTAGTGCTCGAGACCTTTGCTCCGTGTGGCTTGATGT
>NW_010255094.1:49474-67970 GCF_000690775.1 Eurypyga helias | reverse complement strand
CCCATCCTAAATGTGGTGTCATGGTGACAAAAGACATTGGTAGGGGAATGTGTTTGCCTGGCTCAATCTGTGCAGCTGACTATGGATCTTCAGGGCAGAGAGGACCGTGCAGCTGAAGGCTTCTTTTCTTTCTCTCTGTGCAGCTCTCAAACTGCTGTTCCAAACTTTCTGGCAGGCTCTCTGGCCTCGGTGCATGCCAGAGACCTCACTTGTATATTGACGATCACCAGGAGATGCTCTTCTCGCATGAGCTCCTCAGCTATAACTTCTAAATGAACTTGTGCAGCTTGGAGGGGCTATATATTGCTACCTCTGGGTGCTCTGGTTTGACATTAAAGTGTCAGATGCTGAGAGAGTTTCCAGTACCCCAGGATTGCTGCTTTTGGAGGAATTGGTGCCTTGTTGTGTACTAAATTATTTATGGGTAGTTCTGTTGGTGGCTGGATTTGAGAATTAAAATGTATATGTGAAATAAAGGTTTTCAATAATAAGGTAACAAAAAGATAAAGCTATTATATGTGTAATTAAAACATTAAAGTGTCAGATGCTGAGAGAGTTTCCAGTACCCCAGGATTGCTGCTTTTGGAGGAATTGGTGCCTTGTTGTGTACTAAATTATTTATGGGTAGTTCTGTTGGTGGCTGGATTTGAGAATTAAAATGTATATGTGAAATAAAGGTTTTCAATAATAAGGTAACAAAAAGATAAAGCTATTATATGTGTAATTAAAATGCTGCATATATGTGAAATAAAGGTTTTCAATAATGAAATAAGGTAACAAAAAGATAGAGCTATTATATGTGTAATTAAAGTGCTGCATAACTATATGCCCTTTATGTAGCCACTTCAATGTTTCAGCTAGCTTATTAGGCTGAGTAATCAGCCCCTGAAGCCTCTCCCAGGCTGGGTTTGCCTCCTGCTCTTGCTAAAGATGCCGCAGAGCCACCTGGAGTGGGGCCCTGGCCGGTCTCTCAGGGACAGTGGTCCCACCTCCCTGTCTCTCTCCCTTAATTGCTGGGTTTGGAGAGTGGGACGTTATGCGACAAGGCAGAAAGGCAACGTCTTGAAACTGCTTTATGGTCTTTTCCTATTGTATTCCTGGTTCCAGAGTTCAAGGTGCTTGCAGCCTTTTGAGGGTGTGCTGGGGGAGTTTCATACATCACCTTCTGAGAAGCAGTAAATATTTCTTCCTTGTCTATTAACTAATCTGTTCCTTGGCACGGTGTAGAATCAGACACGGTACTGCAGTGGCCTGGGCTGGGAACACTTCCCTTAAGATAAGCAGCTCTCCCTGCAGGCACGTAGAGTAGGATGTGATGATGGCCAGGGATGGAAGTGGCTGCTGAGAGGAGCTGGACCAAAACCTCTTTAAACACTATCCCAGAGCATCCTGCATCCATGATTGGAAATGCAACATCCTGCTAGTGTGGGGCAGGTCTCCTGCCGAGGGCTGCTGGATGAGGGCTCATGGTTCCACAGGTGCTTTGCTTTCATAGAGAGCCCTGAGGAGTGTCTGGACATGTTGGACCTGCTCAGTCCCTCTAACCAAGGGGACAGGGAAGGGAAGCCTCTGAGGATGCTGCTTTAGTTTTTCTAGGGATGTCCTGGAGACTCGCAGTCAAAAAAAGCCACAAAGTGAGCTGGAACAATGGCATAATTGGACAGCTCTTTAATTAAAAGAAGTGTTTTTCACCAGTGCTCTAGCTAGTCCCAGCTGGAGCCCGTGTTGTGGTAACTGCAAAGATGAGAAGAAATATAATTTCCTGCAAACTTTTTGTTTTCCCTTGAAGCCCGAAGCCCTGCAGCAGCCAGACCCTGCGTGGGGCTGCGCTTCCAGTTTCCAGTACCTTAAGCGACATGAAAGACGTCACTTTTGGGCCTCAGAGTTCAGAGAGAATAATTTAAGCTTCTTTAACCTTTCCTTACATGATGTGTTTCAAAAGGATCCTTGTTGTAAAGTCCACCCTTACGTAACATTAAAATGCACTTATGCATTCAGGCTCCAGGGGAGGCTCCCGGCCTCGGCTGCTCCCCGCTTACCCACCACCAGCTTTGTCTGCCCCTGTGTCAGGGGATTTTGGCTGTGCCTCTGCTGCCCTTATGTCCCTGGTGTCAGGATGGCCAGGAGCTGCCTGCTATGTTGCCCACATGAGCAAGGGGGGCGTTCAGCCCTGCTTGGCAGGGCTGTGTGTGGGGAGCCAGCGGAGCCCCCGGCAGCAAAGGAAGGCAGCGCCAGTGAGCTGAGATCATTTTTCTTGCTGTCCATGTCTAGTTTGCCTTGAATTTACTCTGCCTGGAGTTGTGTGGCTTATGTTTTCTTACCAAAATGCTGGCTTGTTTTCTCCTAATAGTTTTGCTGTGTGGTGGTGGATTTATTGCTGGAAATGCTTTGGTGTCAGGTTGCTCTGGATGGCAAGGATCATCTCCGGATACTTTCAGCACAGGAAGGAGGATGGGGCAGTGGATGCAAAGGCAGGGAAGCTGGGGAGACATGTGCCTCCATGTTAGTTCTTAACCCCCAAAGGGGAGTCACAGTGGTTTTGTGGGCAGCATTGCTCTGGAGAGCCTGGCAAGAACAACGGGGATGCTGCACATTGGGTGTCAGTGATGGCGAGGGAATAGCTGTGAGCAGTGCTCCTGGCTGGCACAGTGTGCCGTGGGGAAGCCACCCATCTCTTGAAATTTACCCACTGCTGAGGTTCTGGGGGTATCAGGAGGTGTTGAGCTGCACTCCCTAACCAGCCTTAACTTTAGAAATCCCTGTAATGAAGCTCACTGCTGCAGTTTTCTACTTAGCCAAATCTTCATCAGGGTCTTATTTCTGCACTTGGCTGACACTTGCCTTCTCTTACCAAGCAGTCTGTGATGTCCTTTATCAGGGTATGCAATATTTTCTTCTTGTTTCCTCCTTTTATTTCCTAACCCACCTCACGGTCCGCTTTTCCACATTCAAGGTTTTGGGAGGGCGACCCAGTGGAGCCTGCCCACCCTAGCACCCCACTGAGCAGGTTTCCAAGCCATCGTATCTGTCACTCACACCTCAAGAGCTGGGAATCTGCTTTAATGCTCTTTGTAGTACAACACAACTGCATACCATATACTGTCTTAAACACAGAGTGAATAAAAAGCCCGTTAAAATGGGGCCTGCTGAGCGGGTGGGCTGGAGCTACTGTGGGCATCTGCCTGCTGCTGCCGGTGTGGTCGCAGCTTTTAATCAGATTGTGTCAGAGCAATCTGAGTGTATTTTCTTCTGTTCCTCCCTCTCCATCTATCCATCTGAGGATGCCTTTCGCTCATATATTTATACTCCCACCCAGTGCAGACTGTGACTGTGGTTGAGGCTGGGGCGGTGGGTAACGGAGGAGGAAAGCAACTCTTCAGACCTCCTTGCCTGGGTGATTGAATGTGGGGGAGAAATCCTGGCTGCTTTTGAGCTGTAGGAGTCTTGCCCTGGTTTCAAAGGAGCTGAGGTTTCATCCTTCCTTCACCTGCCTTATTCCTCCCAGAATGCCAGCCCATGAGGTGGCAAACCGGGAGCAAAATGAGATTTTGCAGCAGCGGGAGTGCTCGGTGCTGGCCCTCCAGGGAAAGGCACCTTATAACCATGGAATTGAGATAAAAATACAATCTTCTAGCTTTTGCCATCCTCACCGTAACAAGGACTTGGTTTCAGTTGCCCCTCTGGAAGGATAGGTGGGGAGAGCACCCAGCGTGGGGCTGGCTGCTGCCCGCTGGCTTCATCTCTGCCATCCAGTGAGCTCAATTCATCTGATATATTTTGGCTCCTGTTTAGTTCTTTAGCCTCTCCATTCTCTCAATTAGTAATCTAATTTTTTTTTTCCAAGTCAGCCACAGAGAATTTGTCTCCTCTGTGTTTTCACATCTTGTTTTCACCATGCTTTCTGCTGGAGCTCTGGCCTAAGTTCCGTGCTGGTGACTTTCCCTCTTCATTTGGTGGTTTGGGCAGAGAAACGCATCTTTCCATACCGCACGTGTCTGGGCTGGTGTCAGTCTAGCGGTCAGCAGGAGGGTTGGATTGATGGGGAAGGATGCCGGGCCGGGCAGGGCCCTGGTGCGCTGATGCCAAGCACCCACAGGAGCACGGGTCTCCATCTCCAAGCCTGTCCCGTGAAGGGCAAATGTGGTCTTGGCTCCTGCCAGCCGTGTCTCTAACAGTGTCTGAAGTGCTGCTTCTGGAAGGCAAAAATCCTTCCTGGCTGTTGTCAGTCAGTAATTAAGGCCTGATATATATGAACTGATTTGATTTCCTTCTCCCCTCCCACCCCCATCTCATGCCATTATCTGGCTTTGTATAGCTTGAAATATTCCTGATAGTCATAAAATTATCTTGGCCTTTTTAAAAGTCAATACTTGCTACTTAGTAAAACCATGAGCCTATGGGCTGGAAAACGTTCAAGTCTCACTAGCTTAGCTAAAAGTCATTAATTCACAGAATATATACATAACAATGCTGTCCCGACTTGCGGCAAGCCCTGCCTGCAAGATTTCTTCCCTTGCCTACAAGATGGGCTTTGGACATCTTCTTTTATTGCTTTGAAAGCTCAGCCTGATGGATAGATTGGCCAAAGCCAAGCGAGATCTTTGTATTACAGCCAGAAAAGAGACGGATCAAAATGAACTGTCGGGATGACTGAGATCAGTAGGGGCTGGGCGAAGCCGCCCCTCTCCGTGTTGTCTAAGCGCAGCGGCAGAGGAAGGGGCGCTGATACCTGCTTCTGGCTGCTGTGGAGTAACTTTACTCTTGCAGCAGCCCTGTTGTCTCTTCTCCTGTGTGGGTTGTGCTCCTGCTGCACCTGGTTAGCAGAGGAGCCTTGTGCCACCTGTGGCAGGGCTAATCCAGAGGAGGAAGGAGAAGCCAAAGACACAGCAGATGCCTTTTTTATTCTTAATTGTACATGCAGGGGAAGGGGAGCCGCACATCACCTGAATTTCTTTGCAACAGCAAAGAATACTCATCCTGCCAAGCACTTACCACTTCTAAGCATCCTGCTACCGCTCTGCATTAACTGAAACATAACTGGTGATGACAAATTCATTTGCTGTCCGTGGCACAGTCGTGCGGACCTTCCCTCCGGTTCCCTTGGTGCAGCACTACCCTGTCATACAGGAATGGCTCTAAGGGATTCTTGGCTCAAGCTCTGGGCTTGCCAAGGGCACACTGGCCACAGGATCAGAGTGCCACTTGCCCAGACCTGATCCCAGCCCAGCAGCCAGGCTTTCCCTCTCGGTGGAGGCTGACGGAGCCTGGAGTGGCGAGGAATTAAGACAGTGTCTGGGAGTGAGCGGGTATCCCTGTTCGGAAACCTGTTTTCATGTGGAAAATTCACAGGATGCTCACATGAAAACCCATTGCTTTTCCCAAAGGCCTTATAAATGATGGCGTTAATTACAGAAAAGGGATCAAAACAAGGGCTATGGGGGGTTCGTTAACCATTATGGCCTGATGTGTGCTGGCGGGAAGCCAGCTGACAGCATTGCTGCCACGCCGCCTCCCCAGCCTTGTTCCAGCAGTTGCAGATACTTCTCAAAAGCTAACAAATAAACCAAAATTTTTAAAAAAGCGAGAGATTTTCAACGAAAATGTTGCCTTATTTTTAACCTGGAAAAAAGGCTAGACAATAATGCATAATGTAAAACGCCACTGTGAATAATTGCTGAGAGGCATTGAGGTTCGGTGGCCGGGGCATCTTCCTGGGATGCAGGAGACATGTTGTTCTCCCTGCGGTGTGACCTCCAGCCCACGCCGCCTCCTCCCCGTTTCCCTTTTGTCATTTCTCTTGCTGACACAGAGAGATCTCTGGGGGAAGGATGGGCTCTGCCTGTCTGCATGTGGCCTCTCCGCACCCCTGCAGGAGAGCAGCCTTGGAGCCAGAGAAGCTGTTGCTCACTGAAAGGCACTGGGGATGATTATTTGTACTGTTGCTACAAGAATGTTAATTTTGGTGCTGCTAGATTAAGCAGTGACATAAATATGATGGGCAATCAATGTGAAAGCTTAAATTTGCATTAACTTAGGGGTTTACATTTTGATTTCTTTGGTTGTTTTGCCATGAACAAGATTAACTCTGTTTAGTAGCTTGATGGCTGAAATTGGCCTAATTATGCTTTGGAAGTCACATCCCTTTGGGGAGGGGCCTGTGTCCTACCTCTGCTGCTGTGGTTTCTCTTGGGGACGGCTGCTAAAGTGGGTTAATTGCACAGCAGCAGCAGATCTGCTTGCTCTAAGATGTCTGCGTCCTTGCCATGGAAGAAAATAAAGGATAGTGTCTACATTCGTGGCTGTGGCATGTAGGAAAAAGAAAACCTGAACAAAACAAGGCTAGTTTCTTATTGCAGCTAGACAGGTGTCAGCACTGAACCTGCTTAAAGCTGTTTGAAAACTCTCTGTGCTACCTTTACATTCTGCGGGCTAGATGTACCCCAAAACACCTTCTGAAAGGCAGGGCTTGAGCTGTGTAAAACTGCAGGTGTCTGGAAAGGTCAAATTGTCTCATTCCCTATGCTAAAGAGGGAGTAACACTTATTTACTGATATTTTTATAGCTCTCCTGTGCTCGCTGCCATTTGAGCATAGCAGCATTTTTCCTTTCCCAAGCAAAGCAGGAAGAATTGACATGTTGATAAGGAGGAACAAGGATTTGCCCTGCTCTTTTTGAAAAGGAAACCCATCACCTGCACTTCTGAACAAGCTCATTGCATGATCAAGGCAAAACCCTAAGCAATGCAGTCATCAAAACCTGGTGCTTTGCTTTATTCCCTCTAAAGACATATATTTCCTGTCTTCTTCCACCTTTCCAGCAGGTTTTGTTGACCTTTCTCTGTAACAGTGTCTATAGCATCACTGCTCCGAGCCCTTGATCCCGAGGGTGGTGTGGCAATGCATGACTCCTCATCCCCGTGGGAAGGCGTTCACCTGCATCTGGGGTATTGCCCAGCTTTGTGAGCTTTGGAAATAAATGTGTCAGCAAACTGTGGGCAGTTTGTCTCGTCCAACTGGCAGCACCTACAGGCTCTGTGGTTGGGGGATGGTGCCTACCTTCAGCAGGAGATGAGATCATTCTTGTGGTGTTTAGGGCAGGAGACAGCAGGCCTGGACAGTTAGCTTTCATATAGTTAACAAATGGTACTTGATATATACGGCCGAAGAGAACGGCAGCCCGCTCAGCATGCCAGGGCATGTCTCTGCTCCTGATGAAGAGCCGTCCTGGTGTTGCAAGGAAAGTGACTCTGCTTGTGACGTGATACGGATGGTCACATTGACATTTTCAATCAAATGGGTTGACAGAGCTTGTGTCGTGAAGCTGAAGGAGTCAAAATATATGGGCCTTTAAATAAGAAGAAAAAAAAAAAGACAAAACAAACCTGGTGTGATTAAATGTATCCAATTTACCAGATGGACTTTCTGCTCCGCTGTGCAGGATGGTCTGTTCCAGGACTTTCTCTGCATTTCATATTCTGCTTATGTAGGAATGTGAGACGTCTCCATTTAATGACTTTGGTATCAAAAGTTAGACTGCATTCTTCCTGCAGTAATTGGTCTCGGGAAAGGGACCAGGGGATGAATTTCTGCACAGATCTCGTGAGCACAGAGCAGCAGCTGCCTGCAACAGCAGGAGCCGTCTGCCTTGTCCTGCTGTTGCCACCAATACCTTTGGTCCTCGAGGAGGGGAGACATACTTTTAGCAAAGGTTTGAACAGATTAAAACATGATTTTCCTTTATTGCTTATGCTATAGGGTTATGGCGTGAGAGGCAAACCAAGCCTTGAGGGCAGGGAAGTGTGGCTGAGGGTCCAGGAGACCAGCAGTAGCTGGGATGGTTAGATGGGGTCCTTTTGCCTGGGTCTTGGCGTAGGGTATGTGGCCAGGAAGCTGAAACCCCTCGATCTCAATCTCTCTATGCACTGCAAATAGATCTAATAGGTATGTAAAGTCTGGCTGTTTACGTGATGAAGGTGAAAGATGCTTCCAGCTGTGTCAGGCTGTATCAACACCATAGAGAGGCCACAGAAGATTGGGGATATTTTCCCATTAGATCTTTTTCAAATATGTAAGTTTTATAATCTTTTTATTTCATCATTTGCTGCCCAGTGGGAGAGAGATGATCTTTGTGCATAAATGTGCCTGTTGCCAGCAGTGCTGGAAAGGGGATGTGTGGAGATGCAGGCTGAAGGGCAGTGGGGAGAGTGGGCTCCTTTATCACAAGCCTGGAGTGGCTTTTGATGTGTAAAATCGCAGGCACTTGCTTTAATTTTCACATCCCACATTGATTCGATCTGGACCGCAGTGAGCAAAGAGCTGCTGCTGTAATTAAGATCAGGCTTGTGTCCAAGGTGCCGTGCGTGGCTGCGGTCGTGCAGATGGCCTTCGCTCTGGCAACAGGCTCGTCCCTGCCCAATGGATTTGGGGTAGTACTGCCCCACACCCCAGCCCGTGTGAAAAATAACACAGGTTTCTGAGGTCTGCAGGCTGGTGAGGAGCAGAGAGCAGCAGGAGGGCAGCCCCATGGCCATGGGTATGTGGCACCGAGCCACCCATCAGACACCCAGGGTTGGGGTGCCTGGTAGGTGCCCTGAGGACGCTGGTGCCCCCAGGGGACCGGCCTCCTAGAGGGGTTATTTACATTGTCAGGACAGCCCATCCTTCAGCCTCTGGCTACCCAGTCCCCTGTCCCTTCAAATAGGCATGTGTCACAACATCAGCACTTTGTACCATGTTCTTCAAGGGAATGTTAAAAGCCAGCCAAATATTATTTATTATCCACACGGACTCCTAATTAAGGACGTGGCTGTCCACAGGCGATTCTCAGCCAAGCCTGGTACCACCCTGACAAGTCTTGATTTTTGGGGATGCTGTGCAGAATGAGGAGACCCTTTCCCTGGTGCTTCTCTGAAGCCTCTTTGGCTTCAACCCCACTTGCAGGAGCCTGGAGATGGTCCTGAGCACCTGAAATGCCTGTGCTCAACAAAGCTCCCTCGCTGCAGCCTGCCAGCTTGCTGTGTAGCCTGCACAGCTTCCCTTTCCTACGTGGTCCTGAGCTGCCCTAATTAGGCACAGGGGGGTCTAGGAAACTGCAGTGTTTGAGCAAAATGGAAGATTTTCCAAATGGGCAAATTGTTGGCAGCATCTCAGCCAGGGACCTTTCCAGGCTTGACTTGGTTTGGATCCCACTGGCCAACTCCTTGTTTTGAAATACTCCGAAGCTGGTTGGGACCTCCTGGGGATGTTTCCAGGAGGGGATGTCAGCTAGCAGGGCTGGAGGGATGCTGGGGTCATCAGTGAGAGGAGAGGTTGGCACCCACGTCCCTGGCTCTCATGCAGGAGCTGGTTATTGCTGTTTGCCCAGGCGTGGTAATCTGGTACGTGCACAAGTGGTGCTGCACAATTTGGTAAGGCTTCTAACAGTGAGTACAGACGTGCAGATCTATTATTATTTGAATTAGCATTTGGGGTGGGGAGAGTGCTCATAAAAGCAAGTTCTGCATTATGCATGGTTCAGCTCATTTGCCGAAGTCAGGTACTGTATAATTTGAATCCCTCTAGGGAGGAGTATAATCTGTGGTTTTGATTGATTTCTGCTTTGGTCTGGTTGTTTTTCTGCAAAACTGCTTTGGTCCCAGGTCATGACTAGTGCCTGTTCTTGCTGAAAGCAGAGTCATCCTGGTAGCCACAGAAAAATGCCCTGGACTAGTCAGAGCAGGTTAAATTATTCATTTCAGTTAGTTTGTTTTAATAATTAAAGGTTCTTTTGTCATGTTTTGCAAATTGTCCAACACTTTGTGGTGATGTAGGGTGCTTTTTTTTTTTTATCTGCTGCTGTTTGCTGGGTAATTTCTTCCAGCTCGTACAGCCCGTGGGGTGCTCCTGAAGTACTTCTGCAGAGTTCTCAGTGTTTGCACTTGAGGGCTGGTCACCTGACAGCTGCGATATTATTGTTTCCTTTGATTTAATAACCTTGCTCATGAACGGAAAGCTCCTCTCTTTTTTTTTTTTTCCTCTTCACCGGTTGCCCACAGCATCAATAATTGTTCATGACACTTGTACAGCTAATAGAAAGAGCCTGTCAACAAGAAAAGCTCATTGTAATACCGCTGTTTTAAAGAGATTGGCGGAAGCAGCAAAGCCAACCAGGTAGCAAATGTGCTGTTGCTGTAGTCACATAGATCCAGGGACAGGAGACGTAAGTGGGGCTTAATTCTCTCCCAAATGGATGCTCTATTTCACACCCCAGCACAGCTTCTGATTTATGGATTTCTTAATGTCACAATATTTTTTATTGCTAAAAATTAAATGGGAAGGTGCAGCTAAGACCCAATCTATGAGCTGCTGAGGTAAATACAGGGACTGCGGCTGTTGTGAGCAGCCCATGGACCCGTCCTAGCGCAGAGCACAGTGATAAGAGCTTTTGAATTCCCAGTTTGCGAAGGACTGGAGAATTTCTGCAGTCTCTTGAAGGGGATATTGAGCCACGCTGTGAGCATATTTAAACAGGCAGTCTGTGTCCTGAGGTTATCTTGAAAACCAAGCCTACCTAGCTGGAGGGAAGCTGGATGCTACAAGGGAGAGGAAGGAAGCCACTGATCTCTGAGCTAATGAGTAGAGGAGAGATGTGCAGCTGAGCTGATTTATCAAGTTAAAATGTTTTTGGCTGCTGTAAATGGGGAAATGGTTAAGCCGTGCTGGAGGTTCAACTCAGAAGAGTGGGGTGGAGGCTCAGAGCTGTGAGTGAGGACGTGGACAGGCCAAGGCAAACTGGTGTTACCAGTCATGCTGCAGAGAGAAAGTCAGGCCTGGAGCCCATCCTGGAGAAGACACTGTCCTAATAAAGGGTTAGTGAGAGATTTGTTTTGGTGTATAGCAATCTGTTCAGTTAGCTACCAGACGTGGTTTGTTTAATAACTGAAACCAAAAGTGGGAGCTCATCTTGGTGAGACCAGGAGAGAATGTGGATTAACACTTCCCCTACGTACCATGAGCAAATGTGCCATTCGGGTCCAATGAGATGGACAGGCTCATTAAGCAAAACCAGGACCTCCAAAGTCACCGCCTAAGAGAGTCTTGCTGTCTATTCTCACTTTGGTAAAGAGCAATTTGTACTTCTTTTAAAAGAATTCATCATTTTCTTGCTCATCTTGGTCCTAATCCAACTGGAAGACGGGTGTGTTTGGAATTTCTCTGCACAGTTTGTTTGGGTGATGTCAACAGCCCACGATGGATACTCAGGAGGCTCAGAGATTTTAGTTAAACATCCTAACATCTGTGTACTGGGATGAGCCAAACCCCCAGAGACCCCATCTAGCAGAGCCTCCCCTCTGTATGCAGGTTTAGGCATCCCAGTTCCTGTGGTGGAGAGGGCTTGGGGATCCTCCCGACATGGGGTTTCCCTTGGGCGAGGGACAGCTGCCCTCCCTGCCCACCCACCTGCTGTATGGATGAGACAGGGTGAGGAGAGTGGGGAGAGGGGTGTCAAGGCATGCTCTGTTCCCTCTGTCCATCTCCAGCAGATGTTTCCTGAGGAGCACTGTCCAACTGGCTCTGTTCACAGCAGCCCCCCGGCAGCTTTGGACTCCAATGAGCCTTGTGCAGAATCATCCAGGAAACCACGGACGTTCCCTTGTCCTGTGCCCAGAAAACCCTGAATTTGCAAAGTCTTGGCTTTGATTTTTGTTCGTACAGAAAGGATGTGATTTCAGGGATGAGGCAACCTCTCACCATAATTTATTGCGCTGTGTTGAGCAGGGAAACCTCTTCCCTGGCTATGTGTGGACAGCAGCCGGGTACACGGGGAGGAGAGTTCTCCTGGGTTTACAAATGCTGTGAGAACTGTACCTGGTGACATTTCATTTAAACCCTGTCACACCAGGTCTGAGGTTAGATTGGATCACGTTGTACCTGCAGGTGTGCTCGGAGATGGTGGGGAAGGGGTGCCAGAGCTCCCTGACTCTGGGTGCCCACTGGCTGCCGGACTCCAGCACGAAGGGGAACCAGCATCCAGGAGAAACGTCTGTCCTGGGGCTTTGTGTGAGCTGTGAAGCCTCAGATCATCATCTGCAGCCGCTTCAGGAGTGGTGGGTGGCAGGTCTTATGGGTTCCAGTTGTTCCATCTCTCATGCTGGAGTGGGGCTTTTTCCTCTACCGTGCGTAGACACTGTCCATCCTACCCGGACTCATCAGTCAAGGCCATTCTCAGTTTTCTCATGTGTAAATGGCACCAGAACGAACCTGTGAATTAACTGAACAGCCACCACACTCCGTGATAGAGATGAAGCCAGGCACAGACCAGGTACCAGCAGCACAGGTGCTCTAAAACAGATTTTAAACCACATACAAACTCTGGCCAGTATTTGTGTGCCATGTGTTGCAATGGTACTTATTGTGCTTCCCAAAGGAATAGAGTAGTGGGGTTGCTGAGATCCCCCTGGTCATGTTACTTACCTCTTGGCCCAACAGAGGACTAAAACTCTCATATTTTTATTTTTAATGCAGGCGCTGGCACTTTCCTTTGTAGTAAACGGGGCTGGGGGTATTCAGGGAGAGCCAGTCCCAAGTTTGCTGTTCAAGACAGAGTCTGTCCGGTGGCATCTGTCACTGGGAGACAGTGCTGGCAGGGGAGACCCTCCTGCACCTGCTGCAAACAGCCTCCGACTACACCTGCACAAAGGGAGCAGCATTAATTTCATAAATCATGCTAGGCGATGAGTTACGTGGTTTAGAGCTATTTTCATAGCAAGATAAGAGAATGCTAATTCGGTCACTTACCTAACTTCCTATCACGGTCCAACAGACTGTTATACAGCAGGATTTTCTTCTTTTCCTTCCTAAATAGCTCATTGATGACAAAGGATGTTTCACCATGACAGGCAGCATTGTGTAAAACTAGGGCTGTTTTAAAAACAAAAAAAAGCTATTCCCATTGAAACGCCTTTCTGATGGTCATGTGGAGTTTCAATTACGCACAAATTTTTTTGTTTCATTCGTTGCCTTTGAGTGGAAATTTTCATGATGTGCTGGAAAACCTCCAGTGATTGAAGGCCTTCCCTAAAGCCCTGGTGTATTAAATCTCCATCAAGAAAAATACACATTTATGTTGAAAATACAGAATAAACTGTACCTTGTTTATATGTTTTGTCACTTTTTCTTGCTCTGAAAAGAAACCTCAAACCAGCTGTAGTAAACATTGTTCTGTGCTGCACTGTTCTGCCTGCCTTCTCTGGGTGGGAATTGGTTCTTTGATCTTCAGTTCAAAGAGGTTGAAAAGGCTGTTTCTGCAGCCTGCAGAGAATTTCCTTCTGCTTCTACAGCATCTCTTGATTAACTCTGTGTTTGTGGGAATGCGCTCAGTATCCGTCCAACCAAAGAGATGCTTACACCTTCTGTAACATCTACAGTAGAGTGGGTCAAGTTGGCTTCCAAATCACAACAGCTGCCTTCTGCATCCACCTTGCCCGGTGGAGGATATCTTCCCCTAACACCCAGGGGAGCAGTATCTTGAGCAGAGCCCTGGAAACAAGCTACAGGCAAGACCTGAGTGTGTCTGGCAAGACCTGCTGTCAGCCAAGTTGGCATCCGGTTGCTGGCAGGGAAGCGAGCCGTGAGGAACGGAGGTGCTCTCTCCGCTGGGTCTTTAATGACCCGGATGTCCCAGGTCCAATGTCATTGAGTGGGGAGTTCTGTCCCTTGCCAAAAGACCTGCTGTCTTCAGGAGGTGTAGGTGGTGGCCTTTTGCAATGCCACAGTTAACCTAATTGAACATTTAAAGCAAGGGGGAGGGAGAGGAAATCATTAGCAGCTGCATTAACTTCTACCCGGGATTCTGTGCACAGCACTTGCTCGAATTAAATAGCTGTTTGGATTCAAGCGACTCCTCTGGCGTGAGCTAATGAAACCGGTCCCGCAGTTCAGCGGTGGCGGCAACCAAACTCCTGGTTCTAGTCCAAACTGCAGGTTTTTTCTCCTAATGAGTTAATCAGCTGATTGCGTGCATGCGATAGCTCATTAGAGAGGTGCGTGGCAACCTTTGGAAGAAAATTATTGGCTTTGCGCGGCCCGAAGGCCGTTACATCGCACGAGCGTGCTCCTTGGAGTATTGCAGCACCATATGTGTTGCTCTAATTAATGGGTGTTGTTCCTGGGGTCCTTTGATCCCAGGAAAATGATTGTAAAAATTTGAATACTGTAAACCTTCGAAAACTTGGAAGAAAAACTCAAACAGCCAAAAGCGATTTCCCTTTAATCAGGTTTGAGGGGGTGGTGATTCTTTTTCTTATTTTTTTTTATTTTAAAACCTTCCACCCTGTTTAATGGTAGCTGCAGAGATAAAGTGAAGTGTAATTTGGAAATTAGTTCCGGATGTTTGAGTTGTAGCTTTATTTTAGTAATCTGGGTCATTAATTTTGTTGAATAGTGTGTTTGGATTTTCCTTCCCTGTGTATGCAAAGCGCGACTGCACCCAGGGTATAAAGGGACTTCCAGCAGGGAAAGGGAGCTTTCAAATTCCTCTCCCCCCTGGGTGACCCTACAAAAACAAAGCTCGTCTCTCTGTGGTTATCTGGCATGGATGGCAGGAGACAGGCCATGGAAATGAGTGCTGGGGGGCTTTGTCCTCCTGCAGCAGCCGGGGCCATAGGGGGTGGTGGGAAGGGACCTCACTAGGGCTGCCCCCGACAGAAAGCCAAGGGCCAGATTCAGGTCAGGGTAAGGGTTGAGCCTCTCAACTGTGACAGGAGCCTTTTTAAATGAAGAAAAGCAACTTGTAGCTTGATGTGCTGGTTTTAGTTGAGAGAGAGTTAATTTTCCTCGCAGTAGCTAGGATGAGTCAACGTTTTGGATTTGTGCTAAGAATGTTGACAACATGCTGATGTTTTTAGTTGTTGCTAAGTAATGTTTATACCAAGTCAAGGACTTTTTCAGTTTCTGATACTGCACCTGGGTTCCCAGCTTCTTCTCTAGCAGGAGAATCTACACGATCCCAATGCTTACTGATCTCTTTGGAGCAAACAGTTCCATCAGAGAGAGCACTCGAAGGAGCAGACCTCTAGACTGCCAGCATTAGAAGGCTGCGTTTTTAGGGCAGTAAAAAGTACAGCTAAGCACAGTTCATGTGACCAAATGCTCTCTACAAGAAGCTGGGAGGGGACACAGCCAGGACAGCTGACCCAAACTGACCAAAGGGACGTTTCATGCCATCAAACATCACGCTCAGTATATAAGTTAGAAGGAGTCTGCCGGGAGGGGAAGTTGCTGCTCAGAAACTTGTTGAGTGTTGGGTTGGCTGGTGGCGAGCAGTCGTATCATTTTGGTTTCCTTTCTGTTTGTTTGTTGGTTGTTTTCTGTTTGGCTTTGGGTGATTTCTTTTTTGTTTTATTACAAATTATCATTATTAGTAGTAGAATTTCCATTACATATTATTAGTAGTATTAGCATTATTAGTATAACTGGTTTATTTCACTTACTTTCAATTACTAAACTGTTCTTATCCCCACTCACAAGTTCTCTTTATCTTTTTCCTCCAATTCTCTCCCCCATCCCCCTGGGGGAGGTGAGCAAGTGGCTGTGTGGTGCTTGGTTGCTGACTGGGGCTAAACCACGGCACTTGATTAATGAGAGAAGGTGCAATTTGGCAAAGTTTTTCAAGGAATAGTAATGAAAGTAATCTTTTGAGTGAAAAAACATGCTTATGCTTGAGCCTTGGACTGCCCTGAAAACGTGGAAATTGGGATATGGTGGCATCATCTCCGTGCATGTTGCACAGCCCGAGAGTCTCTGAGGTGCGTTGCAAGTCACTGCGAGCATGGCTCCTCGCTGCAGAGAGGTCTGGAGCAACACCAGTGGCTGCGGCGTGGACCGGGGAGAGGTGCCAGTGGGTGTCACAACCGACAGCCCTTAGAGCGTTGTGGGTGCTGCCTGCACCCCTGTCAAGAGGGGCATGGATTTAAACCTGGTGTCCTCCTCTAGCGTGGGTGAGAGATGGGGATGGAGCCGGTCTGGGAGCCTGCAGAGCCAGGTACTTCTCTGCTCTTCTCTCCACTTGGCACTGCCTGGTAAAATATCAGCCCTGAGCAAAGGGACTGTTACAAACTCTGCAGGATTAAGGCTGGTCTTTTTCCTCTGGATGTTTATACAACATCAAGCAAAATAAAACAAAAAACATCCACAAAACCAAACCTGATTTTTGGGGGCTAAGCTTTAGAAACATGGTCATTATAATAATACAAGAGCAGGCAGAAGCACGGAACTGGCTTGGGGAGAGTTTTTCTGCTTATCCTGCTTTCTGTTTTGCTGTTTATCCTGTTTATCCTCTCCTTGTTATCTTGAACGAGTTTGTCTTCTTGTAAATGCCAACCTACAACCCTTAAAAAGAAATCATCAGGAAGAAAACTTGCTGACTGAGTCCTTTTTTTCCCTGTGGCAGTTGAATAAGCCCATCATCTTATATAATATTAATATTTGTAAAAGCAAACCTACAGAGCTCATAAATCTTCCATAAAAGAGGGACAGTATCTACATCTATTTTAAAATGAAGCAGGTAAGTAGGTTCTAGGACAAAAGGGTACTGATGCAAAGGAAGTGGATAGATGAAAGAAATGAAATTGCCATTTTAACGTGAAAATTGGCTCTGCATAAATGATACCAGAGGCTCTACTGCTGCTGGAGCCAACATTTTGCTCTAGGTCATCACTTGGCCCTAGAGAGCCACAGTCTCTGGCTGCTGCTACAGCAGCATTGCTCCCTGGCATTCCATTCAAATGGATTAAGGAGTGGAAAGAAAAGTCCAAAATTGAAGCAGGCTTTGTTTGCGGGGGAGAAGAGGACTTAATTAGCATTTTTCCTAACTTTGTGCCTTGTCCAAACGAAAAGAAAATTATGTTAAAAAAAAAAAGTCTGCATTTTTAGATTCTTTACCATTTTTGAAGGGAGAAGCAGGCTTTTCCCCATTGCGCTGTGCCACAGCAGTACGGGAACCCAGACGAGAAAAAAATAATAGAGCTTATTTTTAGCCAGCCAAGTGAGCAATCTGTCTCCAAACACACGCGTGGAGCAGCCCCGCAGAGGAACAACACTGCCGCGTCACCGTTAACAGGGGCCCTTTTCAAAGGAAAACTGCTTTGAAGCAGTTGCCTTAAGACAACTTTTTTGGGTGCCACCTGCTGTGGGATGGGAGGGGTAAAATCAAACCATTTAAAGATTGTAGGGATACAAGGGAGGAAAATATTTTTTTTCTTTTTTTCCTTCAATTTTTCTTTGTTTCCTGGGTTGTGTTGTTCACGGACGGCTGGTCCCAGGAGACCACAGGAGACAGGGCAGGGTGGCACTCCATTTCTGGTGCCTGGGTCCCAAACAGTGAATATATTGCGATGGCTTTTCACTGCTGCCCGGGACATGGCATGAGTGCCACCGTCCCATGTGGGGCAGGGTGGGATCTCCAGCCCCACGCAGGGATGGTATTTTGTCAATAAACATCCTAGCTGTGGTTTTTAGGGGGTATGTATGTACTTACGCTCTGCACTGAGCAGCATGAGGGCTCTCACTGGTAGCTGTGTTTATCCGCTGCAGATGGATGGGCGACTTTGGACAATTTTGCCAGGCATGCCATTCTGCCTTTTTTTTCTTGTTTTGTTTGGTTCTGGAGATTTTTTTTCTCTGTCCCTGAGCAGAATGGGAAACGTTTAATTCTGTAGTGCTCAGTGGTGGAGCTGGATCAGAAGATTCATCGTGGTCTGGGCTCAGACTCTGCAGCTTCCCTCAGCCCCGTTTTTGCAGCTCCTAGCACCAGAGAAGTCCATCGTGTGGGCCAACTTTTGGTGATGGCAGTGAAACATGTTGCCTGGGTCTGGCCCAGCACCCCCCACAGCTGGGGATGGAGTTCCTGCTGTGAGCAGACAAGAACAGATGGCAAACCAGGGAATCCTATTGCAAGTATTTTATGGATGAGGAATTGGGGGCCAGAGACACAATGAAGCGATTCTGACAAAAACTGAGCTGGGATCCTGTGATCCCCAGACCAAAGTACCCTCAGCCATGGCATGAGCTAGATTGTGCAGCCACGCTCGTTCCTAGATCATCATGGAGCTGGAAGATGGTCAGACACTGGCTCAATATGAATTTTTTGGTGAAGCAATTTATTTCCTTTTAAAACAGGGAGTTGCTGAAGCTGAATCTTCTCATGGGATTAGGTCAATTCATTTAGCACAGCACATTTTTAAGGAAAAGTTTTTATCGTGCCAACTCAGGCAAGAAATATGTTCAAAGAAATTCAGCATTCAACTCAAATCACTACTTCGTTTAAACATTCTAAGCTAATGAGAGTTGGGAAAAAAGGCTTTTCTATTAAAAAATAAGAAGTGGAAATAGTAAGGGAATGTGTTGAAGTTATCTCAGTGGAAAATGTTTTCATAATTTTCATTTATGGAAGTTTATGAATTTAGATTTTTTTTTTTTTTTTTCTTTTTTAAGGACAAGAAAGTATCTAAAAAGATTTC
>NW_010255094.1:0-49451 GCF_000690775.1 Eurypyga helias | reverse complement strand
GTTCTTCCTCATCTTCAAATCCAGCTGCATTTTTCCCTAATGAAATTTTCTGCCACAGCAAAGGTGGAATGTAAAAGTTCAGTATTATGGATCAGCCTTGCTTATGAGGAGAGAGGGAACAGGCCAGGACCCATACGCTGGGAAAGAGATGGCTGAGAGGGATATCACAGGGGTCTATGGAGAACCTGAGTACGGCGTGATGAACGTGACAGTCTATGTGGAAAATCACATGCAGGAATGTCAATGCTTGCCAGGTAGATCAGGTGAAGGGCTTGTGATATCTGCCCATTCCTTCCATCTTTTCTTTAGGGAGCCCTCCATTTGCTCTGAAGTGTCCAGTTGTCTTTGTGCCTTTTCTGCCCCTTGGGGTTAAGAAAGAGAGATGTTTCCCTGGCTGCAGCCAGAGCAGCAGGACCTTTGCTGGACTGCTGTGCCTTTGCTTTCTCCAGCCTCTTCCTGCCACCTCCATCTCCAGGAGGGCCTGAGCAGAGCTGAGTTATGTGCATCTCTGGCGTAGCATCGGCTCCGCTGTCGTTAGAGAATAAATGACACCGGCTCCATGCCCAGGGAAGAAACCAAATTAAACCCCACCATCGTCAGCAATTGATGGGATGGCTGCCGAGCCCCTTGTCACAGCCGATTTCTCATGAACAATCAAGGGCGAATTGTATCCCTAATTCCTGTCACAAATGTTTTTCCTATGCAAAGGGACAAATAGGAACAAGGAGGAAAGGCGGGTGTGCTTGGCCTGGCCTTCAGCCTGATGGCGAGGGAAGGCTGCGACGGTGCTAACGCAGTCCTAGCAAGGTGGTGGCTAATGGAGTTGCATTAAGCAACAAGGAATGGCCAGATAAGCTGCTTTCTCTGGCTGTAATAACACACCATCCTGTTAAAAGAGCAACCTTGGAGGAGGGAAGTGAATGGCAGGTGAGAAACCCAGCACAGGAGACCACGTTCCCTGATGGAGAGCCACACCAAGAGTGGGGAGACCTGTTGTAAAGCTCTGCCAGTGGGAAATTGTTTGATTGGGCTTCTCAGAGTGGGCTGGGGATGCTGTGGCATTCGGGTGGCCACTGCCGGTAACACCGAGCTACAAGACACTCGGATTGTAGCATTAAGCAGGTATCGACTTTTGGGACTAATCTGACTACAATAAATTTGTGGTGTATTGACTGTGGTGGGAGTCTAGATCAATATCAGTCTTCAAGAGGCTCAATAGATCAATGTTTCTTTGATACAGATAAAGAAAATAGAGGGTAGGTGTTTATGGCATTCTCTGCATGCAGTATTATTATTCTTTGCTGATCCTTCTGCTGAGGGAGGGGAGCAAGAAGGAAGGTAAGAAAGGATTTAGAGAGATAATTTACCAGCCATTTAAAAGGCAGTTGTAAGAGGAGATTTATAACACTTTTTTAATCGGTTTTGGGCTGAAAGAGGAAGCTCTTCATAAAGAGGCATTGTCCTTTGAAAGACAAATTCCTGTCAAACAGTGGTCTTGGTTTTAATGAGGTGCCCATGGCAGGGGGATCACTGGCACATGGCCGTGTTTGCTTAGTCTTTGGCAGAGGGACATGCGGGTATTTCACAGGTTCCTGCTGCATTCTGGTGGTAGAAATACCTATGCCTGGCTCTATGCTTAAGAAACTGGCAGAGAGATGGTTAAACCAGGGCATGTGGCAATGTTGGAGAGGAGGGCACAGAGAAAAAAGCCTTTTTTTTTTCTCCTCTTAAATAAATCAGTCAGGGACTGCAGGTGATTCAGGTTTTCACTTCACCATTAAGCCAGTCCTGGGGTTTTTGGTGCTGCTGAAATGACTGTGACTCTGTTGATTTATCACCTCGAACAAAAAATCTGGAGTGGAGAAACCTGTTACTGTTATCAATGGGATTTTCCTACAGCATTTTTTTTAAAAATCCATTTATGTTTTGGTTTTTGGGTTTTTTTTTTTTCTCTAAATGGCAAAGGCCATCCATCAGCCGGAATGACTTTTTGGCATTGGTGAAATTTTAGGGGTAGTCTGTTGAAGGGTTTTATTCTGCTCCCTGTCTCTGTATCCCTCCCTACCACGGCCAGAGGGTAATGGCACCTCTGGGAAATCACCAGGTCTCCCTGGGATGGCATTTTGGTTCCTGGAAGCTGAGACTTTGCAACCACAGTGCTTGTGTTGCCTGGGAACTGCTGGGAAGGGAACAAGTTGAGGTCCCGCAGTGGCCTCCAAGGAAGCAGCTTGGCATGCTAGGTCTCCATGTCACTTTTCTCCAGAGGGCTCAGGTTGGTGTCAGCACTGAGGTCATCCACCCTAGGCCTTGAATGACTGCATGGCTTAGAGCAGGGTTGGACACTTCATGGTTGGGTGTATTTCCAATCAAACTCCTGAAGCCATGAAGGTCAAGGTAAAACAAGCCACCCTCGAGCCATCAGGTTTTATTGAGGGGACTTGGACCACAGGGAGGTTTTCATGTCCAGGTTCTTCTCTGTTGGTTGAAGGGTGCTTCTAGCAAGCTGCCTGCATCCTTAACCTGTTATCCCAAAGCTTGACCAGCCCAGCCATGCATGGACTGGAAAGCAGCAGGAGGTCACAGCGGGTCAGTTAATGTCACAGCAGGCTGAGGCCATTGCAGCAGGTTGGCTGATGGGACTTGGGAGGGCAGGCGGAGCTCTTGTGATGGTGTGAGGACATGGGAGGACTTGCAAAGGGGGACAGTGGAAAATTTAAAGTGTAGCACATATGGTTAGAGAGGTCCAACTGAGACAAAGTTGGGCAAAACCCAGGTGCTCTGCAGCCACGGCCAGAGGTCAGCAAGGTTCCTCTATCAGACCTGGGGACCCTCCCCAGGCCCCCCATGGGCTCCCACTGGAAGTGATCCCAAGGGAGGTGGTGTTGCCTGGCCCTCATGATGGGCAGTTTTCCTCCCCTCACTGTGCTCAGCCCTGCAGCAAGTTTCCAGAAAGAGCTGCCAGTGTTCAAGGGGAGAGTCAAAGGCGCCTGTGTCAACCCTCGGACTGGGGCTCTGCCGCTATCAAAGATGGTCTGCAGCCAGGTGGGAAAATTAGATGTCACCCTTGGAATGCATGAAGGTCACTGGATCCCATTACTGAAGGGATGTGTACAGATCCATCCTGATGCATCCATTTGTTAGCAGAGACCACGCGCTTCGATGGGGAAGCCGGATGTAAACATGTAAATGGGAAAAGTATTTCCAAGCGGAACGGACGGGACCTTCGGAGCATCTTTCTCTGCGTCTATATTTCCTTCTTTTCCTTTTCTCATCCCCCTTTCTCCTTGGTTCACAGGACTGGCTGATGAAATTTGGGTATCTGCCTCCTCCGGATCCTGTCACAGGACAACTGCAGACGCAGGAGCAGCTCACCAAGGCCATCACTGCCATGCAGCGTTTCGGGGGGCTGGAAGCGACGGGAGTCCTAGGTCAGTGGCCCATGAGCCCTCCTCTCTCCGGAGCAGAGGGATGCAGGGATGGCTCCTTGCGGGTCTGGGGAGGAGAGGGGACTTGGCACCGAGTTGTAGAGTGGCATCATCGCCAAGAAAAGCTCAGGCGGGTGTAACATATAGCCCAGTTTGCAGCTGTAAGAGTAATTACATGGCTCAGGTGCTTTGTTGCCTTGTGCTTTCAAGAACCTGAGGCAAGCAATTATTTCACCAGACCCACACACCCTTGGGGTTCCTGTTGTGCTTAAAATAGCTTTAAAAAGATCTTGGTGTGCTCAGGAAAAAAAAAAAAAAGGAAAAAAGACAAGAAAAAGGACCAAAACTGAGGCTGATTGGTTCTCCTGTTCAAAGCGTTAATTGCAGCATCACACTGAGTTGAACAAAACTCCCGATTAAGCCTCCCAATTTGTATATGTAGATATTCTGGTTTCTTCACTGCTGGGGAACAGGAAGAAAGATGGTGCTGGGTAACCCCAGCGCTGCTCGCTCCTGCCCATGACACACGGAGCCACGAGGTGCCCATGGAGAGTCTCCTTGGCTCTCTCCAAGCCGCAGCGGCTCTGGGGACCCCCCAGTTACCCCCAGCCAGCTGAGAGCCCATCACCCTCCCTGGCAGCCAGTGGGACAAGGTGGCAGGTGGCTTCTGCCTGGCACAATGGCCATCGCTTGGGAGGGAGCAGCCCAAGGCCAGGCTGGAGCGACACAAGTTTGCCGGGGTCATTCCTCTCAATGTCCTCATTGAGGAAAGGAGAAAGCCAGCATTATCCCAGCCCTCAGATGGGTTCCTGCCTGCTCTCCCCTCCCTCCCTGACATACGGCCGCGACCTCCCAACGCGTGGCCAGCTCGCTTCCGCTGCTCGGGACAGAATTAACAAGAAGTTGCTAATTAGCAGGCTGACTCTGTCCATCCTGGCCACCCTCCACCAGGCCCCGTGAGCAGCCACTGGCCATGTCCCACTGCTGGGACTTTCCCTCTCTGCTCTTAATTGAGTACATGCAATTATTTCCCTTCTACCTTATCATGAGCTGCAGGAGGGCTGGCAGCAAGGACAGCCCTTTCAAATGCATTTGCATTTTCATTTTTGGAGGGGTATCTGAAACAGGCCTGGGGGGGGCTGCCCCGGGCAGGTCATGGATGTGGGTTTGTGCCTGAAAACAAAGTGTTTAAGTAAAGATGTAGAGCCAGCATGGAAAACGGGTGAACGAATGACTTGTCTGCCTCTCAGCAGATGAGAATAGGGGCTTTAAGCTTTCATTCAGTTTTAAAAATAAATATGAAGGAATAGGAACACTTTCCAAATGAGCTCCTAGCTGAACAGAGATAGTTTATTTACATGTGAACATTTCTCTGCTTTGCCAGGGGAATAATGAGAAATTCAACAAGGGAGAATAAAACAGAATAATAAAAAATTTATATATTAAAATATAATCAAAGCTGGCCACAGGTAGTTTTCCAGACAAGTCTGCGAGATCTGTAAAGTGTCATGCAAGAGGTAACCTGCTGCATTTCCTCCTGAGATCAATAAAACCGTTCACTGAGTCTGACAGCAGAGCCAGCACCTAACCCCTGGCTGTGGGGTGTCGTCTCCCTCTACCACCCAGCTGGTGGCTGCTTTGAAGAAATGGGCTTTCAGCAGGGTTCGCTGCTGGTCGTGGGTGCAACCGTGGCATGGAGGGGGCTCGGTGCCCCGTGGGTGTTACCACGTGTGATGCTGGGGCCAGCACTGTGCCCCAATGGGCTCCCAGGCACTGCCTTTCACTCTGCCACTGCATCCTCAGCACTTGCCTTCCCTTCTCCCTGTGCTCCCTGGGATTTCTTAGCCCACCGTTCCCATGATTTCTGTTACTGTTTTTGTAACCCTAGATGAAGCCACGCTGGAGCTGATGAAGACTCCTCGCTGCTCTCTGCCCGACCTCGCCGCTGCGGAGAGCAGGAGGAAGCGATTCGCGCAAGCTGTCAGCAAGTGGAGCAAAAGGAACTTGTCCTGGAGGTAGGAATTCATCCTCCCTATTGAAACGTTGCAGAGAAGGGCTGATCCCACAACCAACTTGGGCTAAATACAGCATTGTGATGAGTTTCAGGGTGATGTGCTAAAACGTGTCCTGCTGTGCTCCTAGGACCCCACAGAGTATTTAAACTCTTCTGCTGATCCCAGCCTTAACTTTCTGGTCCCACCTGGCCATCAGCTGGGAATGGTGTGATTTGGCCAGCAGACTAGCTGGGAGCTTTTTTCTGCAGTGCAGTGGTCAGAGCATCATTTCTCTTGAGCTCGTTGGGACTTGGTGGTCTCTCAAGCAGCTGCCGCAGACTTGGCTTAGCACAGACCTGGCTTCTTCTCTTGCCCCACCTGAGCCCAAGGATTGGGCACATTTTCTGGGTAATAGTGGCACTTTTTTTTTCCTAGCCCTTGCAACAGGGGACTATTTTTCCCTTGACATCAGGGAGCGACCCATGTGGGTCACTCTGAACCTGTGATGTGCGGTTCGGGTCCAACTTCCAGGCTCCCTGCAGTCACACTGCAGTTGAAGGTTGGCAAACAAACTGATCCCTGTCCCACCAAGACTTGTGCTTTTCGGGACTCATTTTTCTTCCCTCAAAGACTGTGTGCTCCAGCAGTTGTTCCTCCAAGAACTGCTGAAGAAAGGTGAGCACCATGAGATGCTGGTACTATCCTGAAAACACATGTGCATGCTTTGGAGAGATCGCCTTCTTAATAATAAGCTGCTCTTTGATCCTGACATAATCCCTAGAGCGAGTCCACCGCCCACTGCAGAAACAAATCTCGACTTGGCTGTCGCTGTTGAAACTGTGGCCTTAGCAGGGATTTAGTCCGTGTTCCAGCACATCCTTGAGAGACCGTATTTTCAGAAAAGATAAACACAGTTCAGCTTCAGTAAGAAATAATTTTGGCTAATGGATGGCTTCTCATAGCAAAGTGACCCACGTTATAAAAGCTCAGCCTGTCCCTCTGTCGACCTGCTCCATCTTCATGGGTAAGAGGGATGAACTTCATGTTTCAGAGAGGTAAAAAATACCTTTGGGCGAATCAGTAAGACCTGCCCTGATGTCCTGCGAGCTGCCAGTGCAGGGGCATGGCAGCAAAGCTGGGCTGGAGAGCCCCAAGCCCCATCCTGGGGTAGGGCAGGCGTGCTGGGGATGCGGCATGGTCAGGATCCTGGTGCTGTGGGTACCACCGGCACTCCGGCTGTGCTGGCATACTGTCTGCAGTCCCAGGATGGAGCAGGAAAGGGGTCAGATTGTTCTGGTGGATGCAGCCCTGGGAAACCCCCTGCCTCCTACCCCCTTGGAAACTGTGATGCTGCAGCAAAGATTGCTGTAAGAAGGGATTTAGGTCTGAGGTGATTTTATATGTATGACATAAAAAAAAAAAATCCATCTCCTGACAAACTCGTTTCTGCTTTTTATTCTTTCCAAGATCTTGGCTTTTGTTCAAGAAAGGGCTGTATTTTATACCTGGAGGTTGTATAAGCCAACAGAAGGCTACAGCATTATAGAAACTCCAACAGAGTATTTACGTCCAACACTTGAGATTAAAATAGCTTTTTTGAAACTGCCATGAAAATCTGCCAATGGAGACATAAAGTTTTACACACTTACCTTTTACCCATTGATTGAAGATTTTTAAAAAATGAAACAAAACCAAATTCCAGTATGCCATGTGTTTAAAAACCGAAGAAATACTGAACAACTGCAAGGCTGGAATAAGTGGGTAAGCAAAGCTGTATGAAAGGATTGGCTTGGGATAGGCACCTGCACTGGTAGAGAAGGCAGTGTTTGGCAAACAAAATTTTACAGGCATGCAGGTTGCTCAGGTTTCTTCCTCTTATCCTTGAGTACAGCCAGCCTGAGGGACGGGAAGGCTCAGGGAGCAAAACAGGACAGGCACAGCCTGCGGTACAGCCTCGAAGCATCCCGGTACAGCCGCAGAGCATCCCAGTACAGCATCAGAAACACATCGTCTTCTGTGCCTCATCTCTGTGGGAAGTTCCCAGGATATTACAGCCTATAAATCTTTTTTTCATGGGATTTTTTTTTTACTGCCACGCTATTTTCCCGGCGCTGTCCGCAGGTGCCAGGGCAGTTGGTGAGGGGAGGGATGCGGCGGGCGGCGGGTGCCCTCTGCCGGCATCAGTGCCGGGAGCTGCCCGGTCGGTTTCCCTTGGCCTTTGCAGCCTGGTTTTCCTTTTCCTGATCCTGCTTTATCGCTCCTGGTTATGCCCCGCAGGAGGGGGAGGTCGCAATCGGTGTCTCCGTCTCCCCCCCGGGGCGACAGAGAACTGCAGCGTCAGGGCTGTGCCCCTCTCTGCTGCTCTGGACTCCTGGGGCTGGGGGCAGCCCCCCACCCCCATCTTCCTGAATCACCCAGGGGCTGAAATCTCAGCCTGGTGCCGAACTGGGTTCACTTTCATCCGTTTTTAGTTAAGGATGAGTCCTTGGCGCTGCTCCATCAAAGCTGCGGTCCTTGGGATGGGGATGCCCAGGGTGCCCCGAGCTGGAGCAAGTGCTGGCGGCAGGGGAGCAGGCCTGCCAGCGGCTGCCCATCCCCGTGAGCATCCCGAGCCCTCCCGCAGCCCAGGGGTGGCACTGCCCGAGCCCAGATGTGGGTTTGCAGGTGCATGGAGGGGTTTCGGCTGGACAGGTAAAGGTGTGCAGTCAGGGTAACCCCCAGTACCACGCTCCCATCCCCGTGATGTGCCTGATCCTCCTTTTCCTCCTTTAATCAGTGGCATCCCACTGCGGGGACCCCCCAGCCCAAGCCCAGCTGGTCAGAGTGCCTGCAGCAGTGGAGGGCACGATGGCAGGGGTGGGCAGCAGAGCTGCTCCTCTTGTAGCCTGAGATCTAATTTCACCTACATTTTCTACCTGGGATGGATTATTCCCGTGCTGGTGCCCAGTGTCAGGCTGCAGAGAGCCACCCGACGGTGTGTGTACTAACGGACAGGAGGAGGATTATCACCCAAAAATATTCAGTAACTTTTTGCAACGTGCTGGGAGAGCTGTTGTGAGAGGGGTGACAGGGGGTGCAAACACCCCCACAGCTTTCCTCTTGTTGCGTTGGGGTTTGGCAGCAGTGCCCAGGGCCATCGGGCCATGGTTCCTGATGCAGGTGGCCCCGGACAGCTGGGAAAAAGCACCTCTGCTGCGGCATCAGGCATCCACCCTTTCAATGTCCCCTATTCCCCCTGCCAGAAAAATCAATTTGGGTTTATCAGGCGATCCTTAGCCTGCTGTGTTTGGTAGTTATCAGCATTTATTTTATTTCTCTGTGGCTTCAGGGCTGCAGAAAGTGAAGGAGTGCTTTCATTAACCAGCAATTGATTTCTCATACATCACTAATACTCTTCCACTTTTGTCTTTGGTAGGACAAAAACCAAAAAGGGACCCAGAAACCAAAATAACCAGTGCTGTGGGTGCCCCTTAGTAGCAGAGAGAGGTACATCAGCCCTCTCTGGCGTCTGTTTATTAATAAGCTTGGACCCAAAATCTCTTTAGGGGGAGGGGGCTCACGAAGGACTGGCAGCAGCCGGGGGAATGTCAGCTTTCCCTTGTTTGCGTGGCAGCGCTGCCTCCTGGGTGAGCCCTGGGAGCAGAGCGGAGATGTTCTCCTCGGCAGTGCCAGGTACTGCTCTGCAGCCCCTGTTCCAAGCAGCACGGCTGATGTTACCCCATCTTCTGTCATGGTAGACGCCCCTCGGGGTGTCCCAGCATGTTGTTTTATGGGGGGCTCGGAGCCATGCTGGTGGGGTGGCAGAGGGGACTGAGGAGCCCTGTCTTCTCTTCCTGGCAGCTTGGTGTGGGTTGGGTGGAGGAGGAGAGGTTTCTCCCCAATTACTCCCATCAGGCTTTTGCCTGAGATTGGAGCTCTGTAAGGGGAGTCTCAGGAGGGATTAACATCCACGAAGAAGCAGCACTGCTCTCTGCTGGGTACCTAAGCACTGTTTACTACAAATAATAATAATAATCAAGGTGGGAGGACGCTTGTTTAGTCCTGCGTGCACCTGCGTGATGTTAGAAATGTGCCTGCTTTTCAGTGGAACTGGGTAACGCAACGCCACCGAACATCCTATCGGCGTAATAATCTTCTCCTAATCTCATTGAAAACAATTAGCAGAGCTCGGGCAATCAAATCAGATGCTGAATTGAAAAACCCTGATGGGATTCTGTGAAAAATAACAGTGGTAATGAATAAAGGAAGGGGGCTTTTTCACTTACACCTGCAGCATGTTAATAAAATGTGGGTCAGCTCAGAGCTGCAGGACCTTTTATAAGAAGCAAAATAAGTATTGATACTGTTTCTGCCTTAATCTAATGTTTCTGGAGTCAGGGGTTGGGATGAATGTTAATAATGTTTGTCTCTTTAGACAGGGCTTTTCATCCACTATCCTTTCACAAGGAAGATCAGATTTATTATCCTCATTCTACAGTTTGAAAGAGAGGGAAGGGAAAGCAGAGTGGCTCATGCAGTCAAGTGGGGCTTGAGAGGGGAAGAGCAGATAATGTCCCCGATGCTGAGTCCATGCCCTAGGCACCCTGATCTTGGAGATAGGTCATAATCCCTGGATTAAACATGGTGTGTTTTACACGTATTGAACGTACCGAACCCTACTAGTTCAGTAGAGATTAAAGCAGCAAAGGGTTTCCCTAAATCCAGAGGAGTGTTGTGGAAGATGAAGACACCTAGTTAATGAATATCTGGAAACCAGGTGGCCTTTTTTTTTGTACTGTAGAGGTTTACATCCAGCCACAGTCTTTTCTATAGATTAAAAATTGCCTAGAAATTGTCTTTTCTACCTCCATGCTCACACTGTATCTCCATGCTGTCTTTTTTACAAATGTGTCTTGTTTGAAGTCCCATGGTTATCTGATGCTATGAGTATGCTAACTCGTTTAGTTTAGTAGATAGGGTCTCTTTTTGCCCAGAATAGTTTAGGGATAGCAAAGGTGTGGGTATGAGGGAGTTTTGCTCATCTGGCTCTGATGTGTTTTGCCCAATTTACCCATCTCATTCCCACCATCTCTTGGATGGGGTTCCCAAGCCCTTCATAGAAACTGTTAGTGAGATTTCTGCTTGTTCTCAAGAGTTTGTTTCTGCTTGTTGTTTTTGTTCTGTCCTGGATTTTACCCTCACGAGTTTCACCCAGGTCAGGAGGTGGTACCCACCCTGGGCTGTGTGTCCCTGAGGGCATGGGATATACACAAATACTGTGAAAGCAAGAACAAGTCATTGCTACTCCCCTTCGCTGATCCGCAGTGTCTCCCACTACCCAAATCATTACTTGTAGAAGGAGTTTGAAGGACCTGAGGTCCCTTTTTGACACCTACAATTACCTCTGGAGGTTTAGTCGGGTCATTACTTCACACTGGTGCTGGGGAGGGGTATAACACTGAGCAGTGCTCTCCCTGCTGTATTATGCAGGAGGGCAAGTGAGGTGCTGATAATTGTTGCTTCAGCCTTTAAAAATCTGTCAAGCCATGAATATTTCATGAGCACTTTGGTTGGTGTGCTGGTACACAAGAAATAAAGTATCCATTATTACCACAGTAGAGCTGGCCAGAAATTTTCCAGCAGAATTGGTTTTTGTCAATAATTACTCAGTCAACAGTACATTTTCCTGGAGTGTGTTTATTTTTGTCAAAATTGTCAATGAGAGATTATCTAAACATATTCTGTTAGAAGCCAGGGTACCTTGTTGCACCTTTGTCTTTTCACCTCTTTTAAATCAACAATATTAGAAATTCTTTTTCAAGGTCTGGTTGTGCAGGAAAGATTGACTTTTTCCATTTCAGCTCCGAACAAAAGGGAGGTTTGAGTCACGCAGCTGCAGGGCAAACGCCGGCGCAGGGCTGGTCCCACCTGGCTTCTCTTCCAGGGCAAAGCAGAGCTGGGGACAAAGGGATGCTGCGCTGATACAGAGAAGCTCTGTGATGTGTGCAGTTGTGTCCTAAGCCTCTGCTTATCAGTGCTTTTTCTACTAAGAAGCAAGGCAAGAGCTTCTCAACTACAGCGCTCCATCAGATAGCCTGTCTCCTGCAGGCAATAGGCTGGAGGAATTTGAATGTGATTTACATAAACTGCATCCTTTCCTCTTCCTCCTTGTTATGGATTGCAGCCTCAGAGATTGCTGGCAGTGCACTGGTCCTGGAGAATATTTTATATCTCCAACAGACATGCTAGGAAATATATGGAGGCAGCAAATCCGTACTGGATTTCCTTGTGTGTGTAATAAGAATGAGCAATGACCTGCTGTTTGTTGCAGGAGAACTGATGGGCCTGTGTGTGGTGCAAAGGCTTCAGAAGTCAATAATCTTTGAGTGTTTGGGTTGCACTTGGAACAAATAAGTGGTGAAAAAATAATTGTCAATAGATCTGAAGGAGAGCTTGAAAAGAGGGATGGGGAAGATCTGGAAAGGAACTCATGGCACTGGCATTTCCACAGCTGGGTAAGGACAGCAGTCCTGGTCATGAAGTGTGGCTCTGAGGCTGACAGCCATCTGGTTACAGCAGGGACTGGAGGTACCAGGACTGAGATCCTGAGTGTTTCACACCTGGGGAGGGGTTTCACATGCCGGTGGGCCAGGCTGGCTCAGTATTTCCAGAGGACCCAAACTCAGTCTCTGAAATTTTCATCACTCTAACACAGAAGTGATTCAGAGACTTAAATAAAGCATGTTGGGGCACTTTGTGGGTGTGCTAAGAGCTCTGGAGACCATACGGAGGTTTTGTGGTACACCAGGCACCTGCAGAGCCCTTCCTGGTGGTCCCTGGAGAAGATATTTCATGCTACTGCCCTATCTCTTCTTTTACCTCCTTATTTCAGAGTTCGCACCTTCCCGAAAGAGTCCCACCTGGGCCATGACACAGTCCGGGCCCTGATGTACTATGCCCTGAAGGTCTGGAGTGACATTACCCCGCTGAATTTCCACGAGGTGGCAGGTAACAACGCCGACATCCAGATAGACTTCTCCAAGGCAGATCACAACGATGGATATCCCTTTGATGGACCTGGTGGAACAGTGGCACATGCTTTCTTCCCTGGAGACCATCACACGGCAGGAGACACCCATTTTGATGATGATGAGTATTGGACCTTCCGATCATCAGGTTTGTCGTGGTGGGAGAGCTGCAGGCAGATGCATGTGCTCCCAGGTTCCCCCTTCTGTGCTGGTGGCTAGAGAGGTTTAGCCTCTGCTACATCATCTCCCTGAGCTTGTGGGTCCCAAGACTTCCTTCTGGTTCCCCATTCAGCCTTGCTAGTGAAATGACAGCAGCCAGCGTTGAGAACCTTCTATGTTTTTGGAAGCCTCAATGGTATCTCTTTGTTTCTCTCCACCTTATCGGCAGTTGCAGAGCTCCCCAATGCCCAACCCCACCACCCGTCTCTTCTGGGACCTGGAAGGTCACGGGTTGGGTGTGTGTGGCTGTTGGACCTCTCATACAGGGACTCTGTTCTCTGCCTTCACCATCTTTTGCGTGCTTTCATTGCCATGTGCTCTGGTTTCCTATTTTTAAAGCATATTTATTAACTGAACTGCCTGGAAAGGGCTCTCTTGTCTACTGGGAAAAAGCCACCTGTGAACACTGGGTATTTTCCTGCCGTCTCATGTCCATTATCTAACATCAGGATGTTTACAAGTTATATATTTTTTTTCTTTTATTTCATCTCATCTAGTTAGAGCAGAGTCTTAATAAGCAGAGGGACTTGCAGAAGTGTGTGCCTCAGCTGCACGAACCATCTGTGGGGATGAGGTCCCCAACCTTGTGTCAGGCGTGCTTTGACAGTGTTTCTGCAGTCACCAGCTGCTAATTTACTTGTCACACCACCTCCTCCACCAGCCTCCCCATGAACTCCTGATGCCTCAGCTTAATCATCTTGTTGAGACCTAATCTTCTTCTTTGAAATCAGCTAATACCTCCTTTCTCCCCACCCTTCTCCACCCTTCCCACCCGTTGACATCCATCCATCCCCGCTGAGTGCTTGTGGGCAGGACTGTTCACCAAACATGCTGGAGGAGGTCTGGGGTGAAGGCTGAAGATCTGGGCAGGCTGATTCTTCAGGATCCAACCCACCCCTTGGTTCGTGCCACTGTGCAACCCCAACTGGTGTCTTCTGGGGAAGAAAAACAAACCAGCAGCTCTGCTCTGCAGACACACAGGGCAGAGGCAAGTGCTGAGGTCTGGTAGCCTGCCGTAGCAGATGTGTTATGTGATGAAGTGAGCAGTGGTATTCCTTTTGTAGCTGGTTGCTGGTAAGGGTTGTTGTGAAACAAGCTCACGTGGAGGAGAGGGCTCGGGTCCGGCAGCCCCACAGGGAGGATCCCTCCCAGCATCACTGAGGGATGAGGGGATGAGCCTGACGGTGAGAAAGCTGCCCTCTATTTTGAAGGTCTTGGAGCTATCTGAACTTCATCTTTTATTTATTTTGTTCTCCCTAGTGATTCAAAAATAACAGCCTGGTAGGTGATATAAAAATATCCCCAAGGTTGTCAGTTTGGCATTAAAATGTCAGAAAACATATGTCTTGTTCTCTCCCACTGCTGGAGAAAACCAGCACAGGTTATAAAAATCCAGACTGTTTACAGACACTGTAAATAATAGTCATCAAGGAAAAAGCAGAATTCAACAAAAATATCCCCCCCATACCCAAAGCCTGGTGGGGAGCGCAAAGGACCATGCAGGATCAGCTGCGGCTGCTTCCGCGTGATGTCTCCTTTGTCCCAGTTGTGGCTTGGGGAATGTGGGGCTCCCCTGAGCTCCACAGAGTCCTTGGCTTTCCAACCTCACTGCCCTTTTGTTACAATACTCACAATCGTGATCTAAGAACCATATTTACAGTCCCTGCCGCCCTCTGGTCGTGCTCTGAGGGTTCTGCCGAGCACGAGGGGCAGCAACTGGTGGGTGTGCTTGGCCCAGCCGGTCTGAGCTGGGTGGTGGGAATGCACCAAGCAGGATCAGTCCCTGTGGCTCGTGGGGGAAACTCCTCCTTTGCTTTGGCAGTGGTGGTGTAGGTTTGGAAGCAGACATTAACCCCCGTTAATGTCTGTTAATTAACCCCATTAACAGGGGTTAATGTCTGAGCTGAGGCTCTGGAATGGGATTGGGTCTGCGTGTGGGTGAGGTCTGAGGCACTGGGGGTTGGGTTGCAAATAAGGAGATTTGGGGAAAGAGAATAGAGAAAGCCCAGACTGAGGGGAAAAAGTCACCAGAGGAGTTATCCATGTTCAACAAAATCTCCCTGATGCCCAGAGTGGTGTGTGAGGACCAAAGTGCTTTCCTAAAGGAGCAGACCCCAGAGCTGCATTTTCACCAACACGAGGTTTGGAAGGGGAGAAGACAGGCAAGTTCTCTGGAAACAAGCTGGAGGTGGTCACCTTGTCCCTTCTGCCGTACCCTGTCAGGACAGCAGCTGGATGAGCGGGGTTTTTGGCTGATGGGAGGGGGCTTTGCTGTGCAGCAGAGGGGATGCATGTAGGATGTGTACACACGGGAAGGCGTTCACGGTGGGTTTGGCTAGGGCGGCAGCGTGCGATGCCAGCATTGTGCAGGCAGGGAAAGCCTGTCCGAGCACTCACTGCTTCCTTGGCACATGGCTTTGCTCATTATTGCAGGCACGGGCGAGCTTCTGGCTGGCAGAAGAAGTTTGGTGTTGCTGGCATCACAAATTCTGTGTCTGCAGCTGCTGCAGGGCAGGCGTGAGATGCAGGAGCTGACTGCTCTGGCCCAGCTCCTGCAGCACCCGTTAGCAGGGATGAGGAATGGTTGTGCCGAGGATGCTGTCTCAGCTGTTTGTCCAGCTTTCTCACGTGCCATCAGTGGTCTGGGAATAAGCAAGGTGATCCCCAGGATTGTATGGGGCTGAGGAGTCATGTGGGCTGATGTCTGGCTTGCTTTCTATTTTCATGTAATACACTTCAGTCTCCTTTTTCCAACTGGAGAAAAATTTCTGTCTCAAACTTGATGTATTCCAAAGCTTTTCTTTCCAGCTTATCCAACATATAACTATGCCTTGCCTTGCAGCCCACCCGAACACCCAGCATTGCTCCCAGCATTCCACCAGCAAGTAGTGACTTTTATTTCAATTTTGTCTTGATCTCCAGATGCTCACGGGATGGACCTATTTGCTGTAGCCGTCCATGAGTTCGGCCATGCCATTGGCCTGACCCACATCTCTGCCATAGAGTCTATCATGAGACCCTACTACCAAGGTCCAGTGGGGGACCCTCTGAAGTATGACCTACCTTACGAGGACAAAGTCCGAATCTGGCAACTCTATGGTAAGTTTGTGTCCCTCACCCGGCTACAGCCCGTTTCTGCCATGGGGTGTGCTGGAATAGCTGTTTTCTGGGGTGAATGGAGCTGGTGGGGAGGATGGTGTACCCCTCCACTGCTTCTTTGTCTTTATGCACAGGAGTCAGGGAATCTGTGTCCCCTACAGCCAAGCCTGAAGTAAGCAAAACTGATGACCATCCTATCCTGCCAGAGCTGCCAGAGAACCGCTCCACGGTCCCGTAAGTCAAGTTCATTTCTTTTCAGCCGTCACTGATGTTCCTGCAAAGGACATGTAGTAGTGAAGCTCCACTTAAGCATCAGTATCTTGCTTGCCTGCTCACTCTGGCTTCAGTATTTGCCTCTGGACCTCTTGTTTTCTGTAAAACAAGCACACATAGAGTGCTCCTTCTTGCTCGCCTCTCCCAGTCATCTCCTGTGTACACTGTTGCTTTTTTCAAGCAGTATGTGTGGAGACTGGCCAGCCATCCCACAGCTGAAGCGTGAGAACGAGTGATAGTTGCTATTCATCCTTTAGCTAATTTTTGTCATTCAAGGCATGTCCAGAAATTCTGTATCATCTTGGAATGGCTTGCATTTCCCTAAGACTCAAAATTTTACTCGTGTTAATGGAAATTTGTCCCCATCACCCTTAGGTGAACTCATCCTTGCTGAAATTTTAATCAAATTTCCGCTGCAGTATCCCGAATTGTGCAAGCATTACTTACCTAAATCTTGCCATGGTGAGCAACTCCCTAATGTACCTGTGGGGGTGAATATTGGAACAAGTGGACCAATGGCCCGACTCCAATGCAGGTTTGAGTTGGCAATGGACTGCTTATGCTGAGTGTCATCAAGCACCCAGCGTGCCCTCATTAAGGGAAGTTCTGGATCTAGCTCATTAATAAATGTTGGAGTTACCAACGTGTTTTACTACCAGGGCAGCAGGACAGTTAAAAGAGGAAGGGACCTGAACAAAAAGGCAGGAGTTCATGGTCACACATATTTTTGCCAGATACTAGGAGCACCCCATGTGAGAGCAGCAGAGATGGAGAAGGTCACCTTCACCCCTCTGGGGTGTGACCTTGAGGAAGTCACTTTGTTTCTCTGTGCCTCAGTGCCCCATCTGCAAAGAGGATAACAGCACTGAAGCATGAGCCACCAGATTAGTCCCACAGTAATGCATCCAAGAAGAATCTAATGTTGAATAAATATCCCTGTGCTGAAGTTACTTTTCCCAGTTCAGCACCTTTTTCACCTCACGTTGCCCTGCTTGGTGCAATGCCCACAGTCCAGGGGTGCTGAGCACCAGCTCTTGGTGGAGGTGTCCCCGATGCCAGGGGTTGCAGAAAGGGTCCTAAGGGACCCTTTTCCTTGAATTTGCTGAATGCCATTAGTTATCTTTCTTCCCATATAGATTCCAATGGAGTTTTTCTAAAAGGCTCTGTATGACCTAGAAACGTGAGAGCATTTATTTATTCCCTGTCGCTGTAGGAGACCGTCGTCTCACACCAGCAGCAGGAGGAGCAGGACAGTGTGGTTCATGCCAACCCTTTCTTCCTGCCCTGTGTGTGACTGGGAAGTGGCAGGCTTCACCTCCACATGTTGTTTTGTGCCCGAGGGCTGTGAAGCTGGTGCTGGCAGCCCAGCACAACTCTTGTATCAGCAAATTAGATTTATGCTTCCCTGACACCCAGAGCAGTTTTTCTGTGCGTGTTCCCAGCATCCTCTCCTTGTCCTCCATCAATCATCATCTCTCACATGGGCTTCGTAGCATTTTCGGTCCTTCATGCTCTGTGCCTCTCCCACCCACGTCGTTAAACGCAGCTCAGTATCTCTGCTGCGACTTGCCGGGTGGCTTTCACCACGTATCACAGGCGTCATCTTGCACGTGGCATCATCTCCCTGGGTTTGGTCTCGCCTGCTTTCTGCTTTGCAACTCCATCATCTCCCACTGGCATTCTGGAGCTCAGCCTTGGAGTAGCAACATCCCCAGCCACCGGAGCGAGATGCTGCTTGGCTGTTGTCCACCACGTGTCCTGCTGCCCAGAGCAGCCGACCAAGCTGCGCTGTGCCCCAGGGAGCGGGAAGCCAGCTCTGCCCTCACCGGTTACACTGGCTGGTAGATGGAGAGCGTGTCCTCGCTTGACTCCCAGCGATGGTCTCCAGCGGCCCAGGGAGCATGTCTGCCTCTTCAGGCTGAGGGTTGCCCAAGCCCACCTTGGAATTCCCTGTGCACAAGTCTGGGCTTGAGCGTGAGGAGCAACAGATGCGCACAGCCTGTGGTCTTCAGCTGGGGCTCTGGGGACAGGGGAGATGCGGTCCATGGGATGGGGGACACCAGGCAGGACACGGCTCCTTGCTGCCCACCTGGGCTGTGCTAACCTGGGCATCTCTCCGCAGGCTCAGGCGGGATGTGCCCAACAGATGCAACACTCACTTCGACGCAGTGGCCCAGATCAGGGGAGAGGCTTTCTTCTTCAAAGGTAAGTGCCTGCTGCCGGCGGTCTTGGCGTGCGTCACCCTGCGATGACGACTGGTCACAGTGCAATGCTGTAGCAGCAGTGGTGGACAGGCTGTGGCAGGCGATGAAGATAAACTGGCTTGGGGTTTGCAGGCTGCAGGGCCACAGACACGGGCAGGCATCTTGCATGCCACCGACTCCTTCCAGCTCAAATAAAGGGCTTAGACCTTTAATCATCCCACTGAGGCTGAGGATGGATGATAAGGAAATTTCAGTGTCAATGCAAATCCTGCCCCTGGTGCTGAAGGAAACTGCCCGGCTCATGCCCGGTCCCTCAGTGCAGCAGAGGAGGTGCCCACGCAGCCGATGGCAGGTTGGGGGTCTGGTCCACAGTTAGGAAGGAGAGACCAGCTGAGGCAAACGTGCCTGCCCATGTCACCACAGTGCATGGCTGGTGTGATGCTCACAAGGGACGTATGTCCTAACACCAGGGCATGTGCAGGAACACATGGCTGCCCGGGAGCCGGGGTTTAACACTTCCGTCTGAAGCAGCTGGGCTGGTGATCATCCAGCACAGCACTTCGTACCACACTCTGATCCATTGTACAGCACTGCCCAAGTGAAGAAGAACTAAAATCTGATACTTGCACTATCGAAGTCAAAATCTGGGTCAAACCAAGGATAAGCAGAGCAACAACAGCTCTCCAGTGCTTTTTTCCTGGATGCCTCCAATTTTCCTTTCCTCCCACGCTTCACCTTTCCTAATGCTGCTTGCTGTGCATCGCTCAAAGGCAATGTGCACACGATTGCAGAGCCATCTGGTTCCGTGTCAGCAAACACTTGCTGGCAGTGTATCCCCGGGGTACCCGGCTGTTGATGAGGATCCTGTTGGTGCCTTCCCAGCTGTACAGAGCCTGTGTAGGCTGGACTCTGTGGGCTTTCTTTCCCATCTTTCCAAGATGGAAAAATGTCCACTAGGCACTTCTTTCCATCCATGGCCCCATTTGGCTACCCCAAAGCCATCCAGTAGGGAAGCAGAAGCATCTCCTGCAAGGATCAGGAGCATATGACCCATCTGGGTATCACAGGGCGAGTTTACCTGGGGTATTTGTTCAGATGCTGGCTCTAAAAAGCCACAGTGAAGAAGGAAAAAGTCAAGAACCGGTGTCCAGGATAAATGGCTGTCTGTCTTTCAGAGGGGGAAAAAAAAAAAAAAGATGAAAAGTAAAGAGAAATGCATCTCGGTATCTATTGTTGGATATATTTATTGTGCGCCAAATTGCAAATGTAAAGACCACAGTGTTAGTGGGTTCCAGCTGCACGGCTGCCTCCAGAGCCCAGCACTGCTCTCGGAGCCCCCATCACTGGCACCACGGAGCAGGGACGTCACCTCCAGGACAGGATTTTAATGACCTCTAGTGATAAGCTCCCTCCATCGATGGACATTTTGTTCTGAGCTGGCCCAGCTGGTTCCTTAGCCAGAGAGCAGCCTCTCCCACCTCAAGGGCACTGGGACTGGAGCTCCCCAGGGCTCCCAGGCTTGTCATACTGAAGGCAGCGGTGGGTTCTCCACACTGGAAATGCTGCTTGCTTTGATTTAGGTGCCTCACTACAGACTCCTCAAGTTTTAAAACAGCTTTGGCCTGCGTGTGTGTCTGCACGGAGCGTGCAGCAGTCTTGCCAGAGGCAGGCGAAGTATGGAGAGCACAGCACACAGCTGGGATCAAAATCATCTGGTATTAAAGAAAGCAATTGCCTCAACCCATCATCCATATAAAACGAGACGCTCAGGACAGCAGAACTTTACACTTGGCTTTCATCCTGCTCAGTTTGCCAGCTCAGAGAGTGGTTTTAAATGAAGCTTTTTAAACAAACATGGAGTTGGATTTTTTTTTTTTAATATATATTATTATATTTCTGCATGCTAATGGCAACAATTCCCCCATGGATCTGACTTTGGCAGGTGATTGTCCAAGCAACCGCAGCACTTTGGTGACAAGGCTCGGCCATGACAAAGCATGAGCATGGGCAAACTGGGGCCATCATGTTAAGGATTCCTTGCTATTTAATTGCCTTTTTTTTTTTTTTTGCTTTTTCCTGATAGCTTATGAAAAAAACAACCAGGCTAACCGATAGCCCAGACTATGCCTGACTCTGAGGGCAGATTCAAAGCTTGCTTGCTGCAGTTACGTGCCCGCTGAGTCCCTCGCTGGCAAAGGGTTGAAATGTCAAAAGCACTGAGGCTTTCCTCCTTGTCTCAAATGAGCCCAGGGCACTCTGAAGTTCAGATACTTATCTGCTAAAGAAAGAATTATGTCGAGCTGTATTTCTTGTTAAAAAAGTGAAAATCTGGCTTTGTCTAGTGCCTCTCTAATTAGAGATGCAGAGATCTTCTTTATTTAATTACATGTGTTTCAATCGATGTACAATGGCCACCAAATTTGAATCCTTTTTTTTTTAATGTTCTTAAAAAGAATCCGTAATTATGGCAATTCTTACCACATTTGAATGTATTATTCATTTGTGGCTTTCAGTCAGATAGAGCAAATATGCAAACTGGAGCAGAAGAACAAGAATATGATATAAATCCTTATAATTAGAATAAAACCCCCTCTCTGCAGATGTTTAAGCGTTAGAGTTTTGCCTCCTGCATTATTAGGCTAAGATCCAATTTCCATAAAATTTTAAAAGACAGCATCACAATCTGCCGGCTCTGGAGAAAGGGCTGAGTGTCGTGAATACAAATCTGAAGACGCATCTTTGCTGTCTGTTGCTTATCCCCCCTTGGGAGTCCATGCAAGAGCAGATGTAAATACCTTGCAATAATTTCTAACAGGCAATAACAAATATGAGACAAAGTTAAGAGCCGTCTCTCAGACATCTTGCTCCGGCTCAGATCTCACTGCGTGGAGCACTCTGGGGAAAACGCAGCATGGAGCATGCTGCAAAAGCTCAGGCTGAGGATCCTGGAGACAGTGTAGAGTCGGGCTTTGAGCTGTCCCTAAAATCATTAAGACTCCTCAGGAAATCCCACGTAAGGCTCCTTCAACAGGAGAAAGGTTGGCATCCTTTCCAGAGATGACAAACCTGTTTCCTTTTCCATTACCTAAAATATTCCAGAAATACCGCAAGCCAAGCTCCTTCCTAGCTGGGGCAGGGTTGCTGCGGTGCTGGAAGTGTGTGTGCTTGCACTGCTGGTGTGTTCAGCACCTCAGGACCGAGGTCCCCTGCTTATCCTACACCTCTAGATGGTACCAAATCCTTAATTGTGCCTCCTTCCCTACTTCAATCCCTGCCAGAGTTATTAATATAGTTTCCTCCTCCTCTATTTTCTTATTCCATTTCTTTGTTAAAAAAAAAAAACCAACCAAAACTCTGATATACCCATGTTTCGTTGTAACATCATATGTGTTTCTAAATATGAAAGCAGCTGGGCACCCGGCATGCAGGATGCTGTGGGTGCTCCAGGAGAGGAGAAAGCAGGATGTTTCTTTGGAGGCTGGTGCCTGGTGGAGTGTCAGCCACTGCCTGTTCCTGCCGGCTCCCGGGAGACCCCATGCAGAGCAGGGAGAGAGGCGATGAAAAGCTGCTCTCCCCTGCTCCAGCTCAGCAGTGCAGCTTCACCACACAACCAGAAGTATAACGAGTCCAGTGCAACGTCCAGGGGATTATTTTGATCCCAAAAAGGGGATGTCTTCTAATGCCTGCCAGAAATAAAGCGCTAGCAATGGCCGCTAGAAAGCGGGATGGTCCCATCTCACACGCCTGGCTTCCTGCTGTGCCGTGTGCCTGTGCTCGTCTCCCCAGTGAAGGTGGGTTGCAGTGTGGTTCAGTAATGTCCAGTCTGTTCCTCCAGGCAAGTACTTCTGGAGACTGACTCGCAATAAGCACTTGGTCTCCCTCCAGCCGGCTCAGATCCACCGTTTCTGGCGGGGCTTGCCGCTCAACCTGGACAGCCTGGATGCGGTCTATGAGAGAACCAGCGACCACAAGATCGTCTTCTTCAAAGGTGAGAGCAAGCGGGGTGCTGGAGGTAGCACGTGTGTCTCTCTGGCGTAGAGCAGGGTGCTTGGCAGCGTTGTGACCTCTCCTGCAGGCAGGAGACAGCAACATCAGCCTTGAGCATCTCCCAGGGCAGGTCTGAGACCTGTTGTCCATGAGCAAGGCCAGGAGAAAGCAGCTCGTAGGGAGGGCAGGCAAAAAGTAGCAGTCACGCTCCGCAGAAAATGAGGGAAATGTCACTGAAGAAAAACTTCAGCCAAAGCTAACCGAAATCTTAGCTCTTCAAGAATGAAGTAAAAGGAGGAACCATCCATTCAGGGACTTTACAGGTGTTGTGTTCCTTCTTTGGCTTTTTCTCTTTTTTAGTATTTGTTGTTGAGAGGAGGAGCAGCAGCAGAGGGGACAAAATTGAAACCTGAAGAGCTTGGTTTTGCTAATTATATTTCTGTTACTATTTTTTTTTCTTAAAATAAGTGGCATAATCCTCTCCTTTCATTTAAATCAACTCGCAAGTTTCTTTAAAAAGAGCTGGAGGAAAGAGATTAGCTCTTGGTTCCTACACAGATGCCCAAGTGCCCGTGGTTAGACGTTAGCCGTACACTGAATGTCACCCAAGCCCCTGGCAGGCACTGGCTCCTGTTTCAGAAAGCTTGTGCACTTGAGCTAAAAACATCCCAACCCTCTGTGCCTCCTGGCTGGAAATTGCTTTTTGTCTCCCGACCGTTCTGCTCCAAGTGTGGTGCAATTATCGGTTTCAGAAGTGCTGAACCAAGCACTTCTCAAAGCAATAATTTGGTTTCGATTCCTCCAGCCAGGCTGGAGACATGGATTACATCCCGCACAAGCCTCTGCGCTCACAGAAGCGATTCCAAGCACGGCTGGAGCATGGCAGCCCTTACGCCTGGCACCAGACCTTCCCAGCCAGGTCTGCAGACCACAGCAGCACTCGCTTCCTTCCCTTCTTTTCTCCTCTCCCTGTTGGGGACAGACAGTCCTCCGGCAGCTCAGGTCCAGGAGGCTGCTTGGGAGGCCAGAATTACAGCTGTGCCACAGCTGGGGCCTTGTCCTGCAAGGCACAGCGCTCCGTGGTCACGCATGGTGTGGGTGTTAGCCCTGCCCAGCTCCTAAGATTAAAGTCAAGATTCCCTTTCCAGCTATAAAATACTGTCTCATTCTCTCTCTCCAGTGCTGTTTCATTGATCCCTGGACAGAAACCAAAGCACACAAATTACCCCAGCCTCTAAGGTCCTGCTGATACATCGGCATGTATTTAAGTGCCTCTTCAGATTTTCAAGAAAACCGAGGGCGGAAAAAGGCTGATCTTTAAAACAGGTTTTGTGATAACTAAAAGGACGCTGCAGGTTCTCAAAGAGATATTGTACAAACAGAAAGACCATCCCAGCGCTTAGAGGATTGTGTAGGAGTTGAGATATCTTGGTTCATTTTCTTGCTCTCCCACAGACCAGGGGCCAGTCATGTTGTGTTTCATTTTTATTGGAGAAAAACCATATTGACAATTCTCGCCTGCGCACAGGGTAAGGCTGGGGGGGCGTGACTGTGTAGGACACTTGGAAGAGCAGTGAGCTGCTCACATGGGACTTGTCCAGCCCCTGTGCATCCTCCTTACATCCCTTAAAATCCACAGGTCCTTCAGCCCGGCTGACTCTAAAAAGTGTGGCCATTTCTCTTCCAAAGCAGGACAACACTTTGCTTATCAGGGGTCAAATAGCAGGCAGAAAGTGCCTTATTTCCCCAAAAAAGCTGCATGTAACTTTTTGTTTCTTGCAGCTGGGTATCAGGCAGAAATCAAAGGGGCACAAAACCAAATGCCACCACCAAATACATAAAAGTGACAACCTCACTGACACTCCTGGTGTGTTCGTGTCCCGGGACCATCACACCTTCAGCCATGCTGGAACAAAGGGAGGCTGTTCTCCATGGAGAGCCTGACACAAAAAACCCAACTACTCAAAGACAGGGGCTCCCCACTGCACTGCTGCCTTCCCATTCCCATCCTTAAATGCCGAGAGCTCAGTCCTGAGGATTGTCACGGCAACAGATAATGAAACATCAGCTTGTCTGCGGGGAATGCTGGTTTCGGTGTGATGCAGATGTGATTTTGCTCTGTGCTTCTTTCCTTTCCACAGGAGACAGATACTGGGTTTTCAAAGACAATAACGTGGAGGAAGGATACCCACGGCCGATCTCAGACTTTGGTCTCCCGCTGGGAGGAATTGACGCCGCGTTCTCCTGGGCCCACAATGACAAGACTTATTTCTTTAAAGACAATCTCTACTGGCGATACGACGACCACGAGCGGAGGATGGATCCCGGGTACCCCTCAGAGACCATCCTGTGGAAGGGAATACCAAGCCCTTTAGATGATGCCATGAGGTGGTCAGATGGTGAGTCCATGTGCCGGTACAAAAAAAAAAAAATAAAAAATCCACAAGAACAATCCTCCATGCTTCATTTGCACAGGAGCTGTAGCCCCTCTACCATGCCTGCCGACAGAAATGCTGAGCCCCAGATGGGACGACAGTTCCTGGTGTCTGAAAGCTGAAGAGGGAGGTAGGCTCCCAGCCAGATCTCCCCACACTGCTCGCTAAAAGGCTTTGTAATTTCAAGCAGGCAACAAAAATATCCTGGGGGCCTAATAATTTGATTTTATTAAAAGAACGGAGTTGATGTTGTTTTGCAGTGATTTTTAGCCTAATATGTGCTGATTTGCTCCTCACTGAATTTGTTGCCATTGGATTTTTAGCTGGGTATGTGAGGATGCAGACAGAAAATATTTTTAAAGGACGTGTTTTCCCCAGAGTTATGACTGATTTTCCAGAGATGAGATTTCTCAGTGGTTTCTTCCCTCTGAAAAGACCACAAAAATTTTGTCACAGGAGATGTTTAAAACCAGCCATTCACACTCAACACAGTGGCACTTCCAGGTTTTATTTACCAACAACCTAACAGTGTAATAGCAACCATTAAACTGGGCAGAGGGGAGGGACATCCCCAGAGGCTTTTCAAGCTGAATTTCCAAAGCTGTTGAGAGCAACTGGCCTGTTCACATGGGTAGGAGTCGTCCACAAGCATGGGATCTGCTTAGAGAATTCACAACCTCCCAGTTCAGAGCGGAAAAAATGCACCCGAGAGCAGAAGGGTCCCAGGGCCCTGCCAGGCTCAGGTTATTTATCTGAGCCCAGGGATAGCAGCATGCACTCCAGGTCATTATCAGGTAGGTGCGGTCTTCTTCAGCCTTTCCGTGCCCTGGACGAGGCCGTCCACTGACGGCTACTGAGAGAGGTGTGTGGTGTGTCCAGCCATGGATTTAGCAGGGATTTTACCCTGCACACCCTCAGTACCAGGGGGATGCAACTGCTCTAGGATCCACCACAGAAGAGGTGACATCTCTCCACCTGCCTCCTACCTGCCTGGTGGCTCCTGGCTGATATGAGACATCCCAGCCAGGCACGTCATCACCTTTTCCAGCATCTCACCACTGTGCTGCTGCAGTGAGAGAGGCAGCAAGCAGTGGTATCGCATGTGCCTCCACCCCCTGGGACTCAGCTGGGGTGGGAATGCTCCTCTACTGCTTCAAACACTCCTCCAGCCTTTCCACTGGGAGAGCGCCCATGGCCACTCACCTTGCCTTTGGGTTTTGGTCTCTTTGCAGGTGCAAGTTACTTCTTCAGGGGCAAGGAGTACTGGAAAGTGCTGGACAGTGACGTGGAGGCACAGCCTGGTTACCCCCAGTCCATCGCCAGAGACTGGCTGGTGTGCAGCGACATGCAGTCCGACTCTCCAGAAGCAGCCGGGAGCAGCAGGACTGGGGCACGCTCCAAACCAGGGCAGCATGACGAGAGCCGCTCAGAAAACGGCTACGAGGTCTGCTCCTGCACCTCGGCCTCCCCGTCCCTGCGGGCTTGCCCCGTGCTCAGACTGTCAGCCAGCCTCGTGCTGACGAGCGTGTGGACAGCAACACTGGTGTGTGCAGCCCTATGACATCTCATCCCACAGACGAGACAATGCCACGGTGCTCCAGGGAGGGGAGGTGGATACGACCCCATCACGCTAACTGTTGCAAGCAGAGAAACATTCCTAGGAACATGCCGCTGAAGGGTTTGAATTCTCCATGAGAAATGAACAGTGGTTTTTTTCTTTTTAATTTTAGTTTAAAGGTCTAATAACAGATTTTGAGTTCTGCACCTTCTTATTCCCCCATCCAGTTAAAGATGAGAGCAGCCTAACGAATTTAGAAACGTTCCATAGAGAAGCATTGCTTTGGATGTCTGAGCACGGCAAACAAGGGAGGGGAGAGCCACTGTGGTTGAATGGGAACAGAAGAGATGCTGCTGAGACAGATGGCAGGGTCCCAGAGGAAAGGCAGCAAGGCTATAGGCGGTAGTTACATGCTGACACGACGTACACATCCCATTGGATGTACTAGGTAGAAAGAAACTTCGGCTCCACTAAGATTAACTGCAAGGTGATCGTTTTACTGTCAAACCTGCTGTGGTCACTGATGTCTCAGTAGCCTGTATCAGTTTCTACGGGTCAGAAACACCTTTGCCTTTCAGAAGGCAATGCAGCTTATCTTTGTATCCGAGTCGTTTGAATTTAACACTTTCTCTAATAAACTCCGGCTGCCTACACAGAGATCTCCCAGTCCTCTGCCAGACCAAGCCTGCCACCTGCAGTAAGTGCCGACTGCTGAGACTGGGGAGCAGCCTCGCTGCTGTGCGGGGAGCAGCCTTGCTGCTCTGCAAGCAGCAGCCTTGCTGCCTGCAGCCAAACGATGTGAAATTCCACCCCAGCCTAACCCTTGCACACAAACTCCTGCTCTTGGAGTTGCTGTTTCAGGTTGCTTTACGCTCTGGGGAGAGATCAAGATGTGTCGCATTCGTTTGTGACCCTGTCATACCTGGCTGCGCTGTGGAGGATGGGCTGGAGGGAGGAGGGATGCTGGACACTCAGCCTCAAACTCTTCTTGATGCCTCTGCCAGGAGTTTGGAGCAACAGAAGCAAGGTCAAGTGCTGCATTAGGATGTTCCTGGGGGTGTTTTTTTTCTGTTAATCCATTTTCTGCGGTATAATTCAGGCATCTACGAGTCCTTGAAAACGGTGAGTGAGAACCTGTGATCAAACTGCGACAGAGACATCAGGAAGGCCAGGGTCCTGCAGTCTGGTGTTGTCAAGGGGTATTAAAGGAGGGAAATAGGCAGCAGCCTTTGGCTCACTGTTCTTCTCTGCTCTGCTCCTGTAAAGCTCCTACACCAGTGCCCCTTGCTGCTCTGCCAGGCAGTGTCACTGTGGGACCCGAGGCTGTGCCACTGGCCCTAGGGCCAGCCAGGGCTTTTGCCATGGGGCTGGGCATAATGCAAAGCTCTCCAGAGCACAGCAGGAAAGGCACGAGAAGGGCAGTTGCCTCCTGATAGAAAAAAGGGGTCACCTTGAGTTTCCCTCTCTGCTGTTGCATTCTTAAGTAGTCCAAATCATTCACAGGGTGCGGCTATTTTCAGGACGATGTGCTACAGTGTGATTTTAAGGGGCATGTGTCAATGGAAACCTCCCATTAAACCATTAAATATCCTTTAAAAAAAAAATACAAACTGAAAACCTCACACGTAGCAGCTCCTGGGCTGAGTAAAGGTGTCTCCAGTATTTCCACTGCATGGGTCTCGTTCCTCATCCCACCCCTGCTCCAGTCCAGGCAGAGGCTGCAGAGGCAGGGCGTTATGGGTTGCCATGGCAGGAGATGGGACTTCCCTTTGGCTCACGCCGCTTTTCTTCCTCTGCCCTCTCAAAACAAGAAGACATGGCTTTCAGTCCATGCTGGGGTGATACTGCATGAATATCAGCTTGTTACAGATTCCTCTTGGAGAAGAGGCCAGGTCGGAGCGCAGCATGCCAGAGAAGATGCCCTCTCTCTTTTCTCCTTCCTTTTTTCCTTTTTTGGTCTTCCTCCACAGAAGAACTACCCAGATGCGGCACCTGAAGGATCAGAGGAAGCAGGGAGGTGGCTAGCAGTGCTTCCACAGTTTCTCCAGCCCGACCAAGGAGCCTGCTGTGGTGACAAGGACCAGTTGCCCCACAGCCGTGCTGATGTGGTCACAGGGGTGCTGGGACCCATATTAACAGGATGTCAAGTTAAATTAAGCTTATTTAATGTGAGGGACTGTGATTTATAAATAAAGCCTGTGGAAAGGCTTTCAATGTGTCCTTCTCTACTGCAAATTGCGCATTTTCATGATGAGAAATGGAGCAGGAATTGGGGCTCCACTGCTGGCAGACAGCCCTCAGGGAGAATGGAGGATCAGTGCTGTATCCTCCCAGTGTGTGGCTTGTTTGGCCATTCCCCTGGCCACTGGCAAAGCTACCCTCCAGTTGCCGTCAGCTCTGGATGCAGCTGCAGGAGGCTCAAGCTCCCCGGGATGGAAACAGGAGCGGGAGCGTTTCCTGCCAAGGTCACCGGTGCAGCATTGGGTCGGATGGAATGGGGCCTCAGTAGCAGATGTTTGCGGCACAGAGACACCATTATAGTGAGTGTGTGGGTACTCGGGGAGCTGCATCGACCTCCTGTTGGGACACAGCAGTCCCATGTGGGTCAAGCAGTGAGGACTCATTGGGGAAAGGGTTTTGTGCTTTACTGACCCAAAGCAGAGAGAGAGGACTGTACCTGGCAGGGTGGGGGTGGTCTCTGGCACCTGGCAGTGCTGCAAAGGGAACGAGAGCCCCAAGGCTGCTGCATGGTGCCTCTGCAGCCACCCCTCTGGGCACACTGTATTCAGAAATCCCCAGCCCGTTCCAAGCCCATTTGCAGATTGCTCGTAGGGTGGAGGCAAGAGGTGCAAATCACAGCACCAACCTGGTACTTGGGGAACTTGTTCTCTTGTTTTTCTCTAAAGTCAAGTTCACTGCGTGTTTTCTGGGTCTGGGGGACTGCCTCTGAGAGGGGCTGAGTGGGCACACAGTCAACTAATGGCAAATATATGTGTGGGCCGCGGGATGTGTGTCTGTCAGGGCTGCAGACCCCTCTCCTGGGAGTGCAGAGGAGGTCAAAGGCAGCAGGCTGGGTAGGGGCAGCCACAAGCACCCGCTCCTGACCGCAGAGGGCTCTGTCTGCAGGGGCATAGTCATGTTTCCGTGCAGCTTAAAAATAAGAATTTAATAAATCTGTTCTCTGTACTCCAGAATGTTGCTGATGCTCTGCTGCTGGGCTCCCTGGGACTGTCCCTGTGCCTGGATTCCTCTGGTCCTACCCAGAGTCCCTGGGCCGGCTCTCCTCCACAACAACATCCTCGGTCTTAGTTAGAAAAGCCACCTCCACCCTCTGAAAAAATAACCCGAGCATCATATTCCTATTGCATATTGCCCAGTCTGGATATTTTCTGGCTATTTAAATTCTCAGAGGATTTTATGATGTCATTTCGGAGTTGAACTACTATGTAATAGGAGAGATGGGAATTTAAAGGGAAATTTAAAATTCTGTTTTGATACCATAAAGAAAATCAGAAGTTAAAAAAGAAAATAGTAAGGTGGGCAGGAGCAGTTTTCAAATGACAATGCCATGGAAATGCCTGGATTTAAAAAAAATTAATAACAAGTCATCTCAGACAAGACCTGGGATTTAACAGCTTGAAAAACACAATAAAGTTATTGAGGAGAGACTTATCTTTACTTGCTGATGCAAATCATAAGACAGGCGTGTGGGCTATAAGAGGTTCCTGCCTCCCATAGCCCCTTTATAGCTGAGGGGAAGACTCCCAGCCCTTATCCCAGAGGGCTTGTCTAAAATGGGACTTTCTGCTTTATTAAGAATGACATTTCTCTCCTCAACCCCCAGTTTAATCCACACATGCCTTTGCACAGCTGTGGGCCAGGAAAGCAGGTGGTGGGGCTCAGCCCCATCACTCCAGTGGGGTTGCTCTGGATGATGCTCTACATCAGCAGGTGGGTAGGTGCTCCTGGAACCCTGCTGCCTTGCTGTAGCTCCTGGAGATGGAGGTCTCTTTTGCTCCTCGTGGAATCTGGGAGAGGACAAATGCCAGACCTGCCTCCAGCCCAGCCACCTTGCTTTTTCCATCCCCTCTGCCAGGTGAGTGTGGTGTATGAGCTGGGGCTGAGCCTGATGCTGCTGTAAGAGGCAGGAGTAAGCCCAGGGGATGTTTTGGCTTGTCCTGGCTCTCCGTGTCCCAGCAGTTCCTGGTAACTTGGTGCTGTGGATCACTTACTTGCTTTTCTCTGAAACTTCTAGACAGGGGGAGCTGGTTGGCCTCATGGGGCTGGAACAGGGGGAGGGATATAGGACAGCCGAAAACAGGGAGTACATAGCTGAGTAATAGTCTGTAAGAAGACCAGCTTGAGCTAAGAATAGGAGAGGGTATTAAAGCTGGAGGGTACGTGGAGGATTTCTGTAGGCATGTGCTAGGGCTGTAAATGGGGAAGCGGAGGGGCTGTCTCTGGATCTTCTGTGGTGCAAGTGATTACTGACCTCGTGGCACTAACAAAATTACTACACGAGCTGCCAGAACAGTTGCCTCTCCTCCTCCCAAATTTCTGGTCCCTGGTTTAAAAAAAAAAAAAATAATCCCAAACCTCTGTGATTTATGATCCTGTCAGCAGTGAAACCCTAACTCAGCACTAGGTTGCCAGTTCAGGTGGGCTTATTTCTCAGCGGAATGGAAGGAGAGGGGTCTCCCTTGTTTTTTAAAAAAGGGCTTTGAGCTTGACTGCACACCCAAACATGTCAAATAAAATGAGACCCAGGCCTAGTTATTGCTGGGACAGCCATCAGTCTGCTCCGAGCAGCTTTCAGCCATCATGGCTTGGCAGGCAAAGAGCTGCATTGACAACAGGACCGCTTTCTTCCAGGGAGGACAAGACTTCGCGAGCTTCCCAAGGAACTGTGCCAAGGTCTATGAGTTGTGCTTCTTGGGTTGTAGCAACTCATCTTTGTGCTTCATATGAGGAAACACACATTCTGAGGAAAGTCCTTCCCATCCTGCATCTGACAAGCTGAACGAAGCCAATGTGTTGTGCAGCTGGAAACCTTGGGAGCAAGAGACTCTCTCACTCCAGATCAGATGTTCAGTCTATTTTTCTCTGCCAGAGCAGGAGGTTTTTGTGGGAACCACAGGTGATGACTGCAGAAGACTCTATGCAGAGCCTCTCCAACAAATTTCAATGTGTTGAAAAGCCCTGTTTTACTTCCCACCCCAGCTGTATTGCAGAAATAGCCAAGCCAGGATGGCCCCTGGCATGTTCTCGCTGCGGAGTAGGGCAGGCAGCTTGGTGGTTACAGGCCAGCTTGGTGACTATGTCTCTCCTCTTCCCAGCCAATCTGGAGAAATCAATTGTTATTCTGTATGTGAGGCACCTTTTGTCCAGGGAATAGAAAAGTATGGTGTTGGGTGGTCTTCACTGTCAGCCGTCTTAAAGCACGCTGGCCGTCTCGTATCCTGCAGCCCTTCCACTCCTGGGGACTGCTCCGTGTTTACTTGGATGACAGCTCTGCACCACACACCAGCAAGGAGGCAGCACCATGGGATGGGCTTGCTTGTTTTCAAAGTTGCCAGGTAATGAAGTAACTGTGGCTAATGAGGGCTTGTTGTGGCAAAACCGTGCTCCTGCCTTGAAACCCTGCCTGTGTGCAGAGCTCACGGGGAGGGGTTTCCACGCAAGCAGGGTAACTCCTCGCCCTGCTTATTTGCATCGGTCTGCTTGAACTTATCTGAAATGTCATCACTAGTGCTCAACCCAGGCGCTTAACTGCTCTAATTTCTTGAGCACGCAGAAGCAAAGGGCTCAGCGTTTTACAACAGCTTTTTGCTTTCACCCTTCCTTTTTCAACTGCTGTGCTCATCTTCCTTTAGTCCTCATCCGCTATTAAGTTCTCCCTCCCCATTGCAAAAATGCACAGGTTGGACTGGAATCAATGGTCCCTTAGGAAAGAAGATTCTGGAGCTCTGTAGGCACCAGCGGCTGGAGAACTGCTCCTATCTCTGTATAACGGGTGACCACTCTGACCTCAACCCAGGGTCGTGATGGTCAGAAATACCACATAGTGTTTGGTGAATGTCCAACAGTCTGACCTGGGAATAGGAAGCTGGGACAAAGCAGGACTGGAGTGACCTGGGAACATCTATGGAAGGGAGACTTGCCTGATGGGATTTGACAGATGTCTGTGGTGCTGCTTTAAAACATCTGGCCAGATGTGCCTGGTGGGCAGCAGCAATGTTCCCAGGCTGCAAGGAATATGCGTTTAAGGAGACCATGAAGAGGAGTGAAGCAATTTGGCTGTGACTCTGGATACTCAAACAGGCTTTTTCTCCTGAAGTACCCCTGCAACCCTGTTCCTCAGAGGAGTGCAGATATTTGACTTCTCAGGAGGAGAGAGCATTTCTAGTACTCAGCAAGAGATTGCACAGTGCTCTCATGCCCAATCTCCCTCCTATCTTCCCTTCTGTCATGGGGGAATGTGAGGGGGGTTCCCCAAGGTGTCCTTGTCAAGTGAGTGCAGCTTGCAGTAGGTCCTGTCCAGAAACAGGCTATGGATCCTATTCTAGTCTCATAAAACCCACAGTGCCTTGTGTAGATGCTGAGCCCTCTACTGAAAGAGGGAGGGCTGACTTTGGAGGGAGCAGCTCATCAGGAATGCACTTCCTTCATTTCTGTGTGCTCTGGAAAGCTTTCATGCTCATGTACAACCAGGGTAAACAAGTGAGATCAGAAACCCCCTAAGCAAAAGCCATGCTCAGGCGAGTAGAGCTTTGCAGAGCCCATGCTAATCCTATTCTGCAAAGCACATGCCAAACTCTTGGCACCTCTTGCCTTTGTAGGAATGAAGTCATGTCCCTACTGGCCTCCGTCTCCTTCGGGGGTACTGATGGGCCCTACCTCTCGAACCTCTTCTCCCTGTGAGCCTGCCAGGGGAGCAAGCTTGCGGCTGGCCTAGGAAGCCTGTCTCAAAATAGTTTCATTCTGGCAGTGTGGGGCTGTGGAGCCCGACTGTTATTCTTAACCCTTGGGTCACGCAAGGTAGCAGTGACGTAATGGAAGAACTTCGCTCTGCACTCTGTCACGGCAGCTCTGAAGTATGGCTCATCCGTCAACTGCCCTGCTGGAATCTGCATCGAAACTTGTGCTGTCCCATTTGTTGCTGCAAAGCAGGATGGCCCCAGTGCTTCTCCTCCACTGGGAATGTCATAAACCATTTCTCATTAGCAAGGTGAAACGCACTCCCCACACTGCCAAAGGTGATCTGTTTGTGTACTGTTGTCCACTCCCTGGGAGTCAGCACAGGCTTCTCTGTCGTAAATTGCCATAAGTGCAGGGCTTTGAGCTTTGCCGCGTTCTCCCAGTCAATCCCATTGGTGTGGGCAGGGTAAAGGGACTGTCACCTCTATGGATCCTGGGCAAAGCCATTTGGGGATAATGACTCTCCTTCCATGGGTATCTGAAGGCTGATACAGGCTGACTTGGCAAGTGCATGCCAGATTCTGATCCCTCAGTAATTCCTCTCTCCTTGGGTCCCAACAGGAGGTTGCCAGGAGAAATGGGCTTGACAAATATCTGAAGGAGCTGCTTTACCAGCCGCTAAGAAGTATCCTCCTCTACTGTGCTCCCAAAGCATAGGAAGTGCTCTAATCCTGAGCAAACACAGTTGAGGTGCTGAGTTTCAATTCAACTCTGCTTCCTACTTCCTTGTCTGTGTCACTAAGGATGAACAAACAAATTCCAACGGATTCCTCCAAAAGGCATAACTGTATGACCGCCTGCCTGGCCTCGTAACATGTGTGTGTTTATGTATGCGCTATCTCCAGCTCTGTTTGGACTGGGCTGGACTGGGCAGGTGTGCCCAGTGGGGCTCTGGGGGTGCAATCCAGATAACGGAGAGAAAGCACAGTATTGTTCTCTGCCTGGTGTCAGGGCACTCACCTCACCTGAACCCTCCTTCTCAAGCATGTTGACATAGACAGATGTGAAGAGTTCTGATAAATGCTACAAAATAATTCAAACATGTATTGGTGAATATCCATCATAGTACCAAGCTTCTGAAGGCTGATATTTTGGGCTGCTGTTCCCAGCACTGCAGAAGGAGCTGAGCTGCAGAGCTGAGTCCGATTTGTACAGCTCCCGTGCCTGCCTGAGCCCATTGTAATGGGCAAAGCAGCAAAGACCATGTTACTCTTCTCTTTCTCTCCTTTAATCTTGAAAAATTGAGTACAGAGCTGGGGTTTTGGGGTTTTTTTTTAGTTTTTTAATGTCAGACAAAAGCCTAAATGTAGTATTTAGCCAACCATGCTGAATTAGGGCAGGGTGAGCAGTAGGAAAAATATTAGTAGTTAACTCTAACTTGCCTTTTATGTTGATTGCGAGTTATGCCACTAAGGGCTTGTATTCTCCTGTCCAGCTCAGCAGCCCCTTGTGATCGCTGGTGAAATCCAGTGCCAGGAAAGAGAGTGGAGCAGCCTGCTGGGGAGACAGTGCCTTCCCTGGTGCTGCTCAGTTCTGTCCTCGTCTCCTCTGCAAGTGCAGGTCACTAACCTCTGTGGCAGGTGTTTGACTTGAGAGCTTCCTTCTGAACCCCTTGCTCAGCAGTCCTGAGGTTCCCTCCTTGGGCCATGAGCCAGGGCATGGGGCCTATCAACTGATGGGCTGTTTGTTTTTTCACAGGCTGTTGGAATTACACCAGCGCTATCGGTGAAACCAAGCCTGTTCCTGGCCTCTTGGTTTGCAGGTGGTGGAGGCCTCTGATCTCCTGCTCCTGTGCTTTTTGAGGATGAGGGAACATCTTGCATGAGTTTCCACAGCACCAACCACTGTGACTACTTGTAAAGACAAACTAGCCCCACAACAGCAGTGCTGTGTATTTGGACTTGTAGCACATGTAAAAAGGGGAAGGAACGACTGTATGGCCATGAAGCCAGGATTGCTGAGCTCTCCAGTTGTCCTGCCCTCGCTCTGAAGTGAAGACAGAAAAATATCATTATTTTGAAGGGTGCTGTTTGTCTGATAAATGCTTTGCTCTGGTCAAGTGGGATATGACTAGGCTGAAGCAGTTTTGAGGAAGGTTCAGGTTTGGACCGCTTGGATTTTTGCTCAGATCTGGGGTCTTTTGGTTGTTGGTTCAGTTCTGCTCATACCTAACCACACACCCCCGCCCCCAACACCACCACCACCACCCAGGCAGAGGATTTACCTGCTGGATTTTCTACTCTGTGCTGCTCTTCATGATCAACAGTCATTTTTGATCAACAGCCTGTTAAGGCTCTAGGAACCAACCCACCCTGCCTTGGTAAAACTCCCCATGTTGGTGCTCCAGCCCCGCGTACGTGGGCTCAGCTCTGGGAACAGCATCTGCGTCTCCTGTGTGCTGGGTTCAGCTCATACCCAGCTCTGTCTCAATTGCTACTCCCATCCTAGCAAAAACAAATGCAATCTGCCAGCGTGTGTGCTGCAAGAGTCCTGCCAGGAACAAAGAGAAGTTCAAATATTTGTGTTGGGTTGTTAATCTTTCCATTCAGGCGATAAATGACAGGCTTCAGCAGTCTTTTGATGCCGAGTGTGGCATTTCCACTGTACTGTCTCCGGCTTCACAATTTCACCAAGGTGAAACACCTACAGTTAACAATTGGGTTTTAATTTGGGGGGAAAATGACTGAGGGTGACTGAAATATGGCTCTCTTCAAATAAAATTTTCTTAAAATCCTCAGACTTTCCCTGTGCCAAATCGGAGGTGTCTGGTCTTTGTGTGCCATTTCATACAGAACAACATTTTCGCCATGAACTCTGGAGGTCTGATACTGATTTCTGTCCTAGTGCCTGGGCTGCAAACTGACAGTCTGCAGCAAACTTCAGAGCTGCCTTTCTTTGAAAAGTCCCAAGCCCAATGCCACGTGGAGGACAGAGCTCCTCTGGGACTGGAACTCTTATTTCCATTTGACTGAGCTGATCAAGGTACTAAAGACATTGCTAACAAATTAATTCATGAACTTCAGCTCTCTACTCCTCAGCATCTGGGAAGCTGCTATGCCTCAGCACTTTGTAAACCCAGGAGCAGAATGGTGAAAGAGCCCCCAGGTGTGAGCTAGCTCAGAAAACAAGGTGTGAGCTAGCTCACAAATCAGGCTGGTTTGGTGTCACTGGGCCTGTTCAAAACCTGGGGAATAACAAAAGGAAAGGCATAATCCAGCCTTATGGGATTTTATGTGCTGACATGCCAGACCAGTAGCAAAGCATCATAGGGAGTGCAACCATCCAACGCTCTGGCTACAGCAATACAGAAATATGGAGGTTGAATTCTGTCTTAATGCAGAAGGACAAGGTAAGCAGCCATCAGGGCAATGAATGAGATATTTTTTCTCTTTTTTTTTTCTTTTCTCCCCACCCCACCCCCTTAGGTGTCTCCCTCTGTATTATTTTGGATCTTCCATCATGCCCAGAAAATCACAGTGCTGCCAGCCTTCCCTAGCATCAGTCTGGACTGGATAACTAACCGTGCTTGACAAGTTCTGATTGCCTTCTCAAGTTAATTTGGTATTTTCCATTAGTCCCACCATGAGTGTTCTGGCTCAGAAATTTCTTATCAGGAATTCATTAGCCCTGAAACTTAAACGACTGACTCTTCAGGCTTAAATACCATCTATAATTACCTTCTCTTTATGCTGTACTTTGGACGATATCTCTAGTGTTTCATTTTACACAGCAGGCAGTACTCCCCCAATATTATAACATGAACTTAAATCATCTTTATGTTAGGTAACTGAAAAACTATCAAAATTCTCAAGAGCTTCAGAAAAAAACTGGTGCCAGAGAAGCTTTTTCTTGCTCCCTTTTTTTGTCCTATTCATTATACACAACAGAGACAAGAAGCCCTGTTTGAATCTGCTTCAGCTGCTGTCTGTGTTTTCAAAAAGGATCCATTTTGGCAGGCTCTTTAAGCTCCCTCCTCTTTACTTAGGTCACTTCTGAGATCATGTAAGAGCTGAGGAATCTCTCAGTAGCCTGCTCCTCTAAGTGCTTGGTCCTGTTTTGCTTCTAGGCTCAGCCTGATACTTGACAGTCATGCCTATTAGAGCTGCAATAAATGTATTAAAATGGGGATATTACATCCAGACAGAGTGGAGAAGGTGGGTAGACACTGTATTGTCCACACTAGAAATGTTTAAATTCATGGTATTTGCATACCTTGACCCTACCATTCGCTGACTGGCACCTTTGAGGAGTGGGTAACGGAGGGCTAAATATTTTACTGCCATTGTGTTTAGCACTAGCAGTGGGTCAAGGTCAAAGACACAAGGAGATAACTTTACTAAACATACTTCCTTTTGCAAGCTAAATGAAATACAGGTTTAAAACAAACCCTTTGCAGAGGCTCTGTATGCATCATTGTCTATTTAAAAACAGTTGATGGATAACAGTTCTTGCAATCAGCACAAGGAGTACTGCTGGAAACTTTCTGGAAAACACATGTACACAACAAAACCTGTTACAATGAGCTGCACGATAAGAGGTATTACACTTTAATGGAGATAGTGGGTAAAGAGTGAAAAGACCTTGGTTTCTTGAATAACAGGAGGGAAAAAAAAAAGCAGGTGTTATGTAAGTCAGCAAGGCATAAAGCAGTCATTTTGTGTACTTGCAGAACAAGTATAATGCTGGCTTCAGTCATCACACACCATGAACCTGGAACATCTTCATTACTTATATTCTCCCGAAATTTTTCACCTCTTCTCACCTGCTAGAAGTAACCAGGCAGGTGTCCTGGCAGCCCTGTAGGCTAGCAGCCCAGTGATTCTCCATTCCCACTGAAAAACATCTGGCACTCCAGTGAGGAGACATTGTCTTGAAATAGCCTGCATTGGCAAGTCTGTTCTTAAAAGCTGGCAAGGGCTTTGAAGAAAGGCAAGGAATGGCTAGCCTAAGCCCAGAACAAGATCTGCTATTCACAACCTATCATCAGGGATGCTAGGTGACCGACAGGCAGGATGTTTCCTCTGTGATGCAGACAGCGTGTGCCTCCTCTGTATCATGAGCGAACTGGATAAACGGTTGTAAGGAGGACACTTGATTCGTTGTGTAACACCAGATCCTCTACGATTCAGATAAGAGTATGCTTATGTTGTTAAAATTATATCATTTGCTCCAGGGCCTATGTGTGCATGGTCTTTCTAACTGAATCCAACCACAAAGAATTCCTCTGATCAAATTAGGCAGGTTGTTTTGACCGGGGTATCAACTCATCCTCAGTGACAGTGCTGACTTGCAGTGCCTGGTAATGTTTGTGTTTTGATTGTTTCTGGTATATTTTCTTTCTTTTATGTTTCTTTAAATGCTCTTGAGGTATCCTATTTGGATACGGGGGACCCTTCCTCCCATCCACAAAGACCAAATTCTCCCAGCTCTCGCTCCCATGTGATGATCAGAATGAACATGCACGTGAGAGAAAATGGGTGGGCATCCTGCTATGGCCATCCTTCCTACTCCTGTGCGATGCTTTTGCTGTGTCGGAGTCACAGGGGTAGCCCTTCTTTGCCTTACACAACAGTCTGTACCCATACAGGTATCAGCAGATTTTTTTATCATGGCCTAAATTGGGTGTCCTGTGACACATTAAACTGATGCCACAGTGGTTACACATCTTTCAAGTTGATTCTCTTCCTAAGCACGCTGGCTGGCATTAGCCAGCTCCTGTGCTGGCACAAGCCAGTATAATTAGGATTGTCTCATCTGGCTGAGGTTGTAGGCTCTGATACGAGTGTCACACTAAATTGAGAATGGTTGAGTATAGAATTAAAACATACAGCTTGAGGACTATGAATTGCTTGGAGTTTCTCATGAAGGATACTGTATGAGTTTAAAAGATTAAGACTGTTGACAGGAAAATGTGATTCTCGGTGTAAACCCTAAGATCTGGAAGAAGTTATGCCAAGCAAATCCCAGTCTTATAAATTACAGAATAATGTCATAAAAAAATAAACAAATTCTCTTAAAACAAATAGTTCCAGTGTTCCACTCTTTTTTTTTTTCTTTCCCCTAGATGCCACTTAAATTCTATTCTTCTGCCTGTTTTTCCTCTTTATCCATCGCACATAGCTTCTGAAGGAGAAAATCTCTAACATAATCAGTGTTGTTGGAATGACACAGTAGATATTATTTAAACCCAAATGACTGTGATGTTTTAAAAGCCAAATGTATTGTATTGCTCCTCAGTCTTAGGTCTGTAGTATTATGTCTGTACAAGAGAATTCAAATAAGCCATTAGGATGCCAGATATGGTAAGGATAAGTCTCAGGCTGAGACTGAATGACAAATTAAAAATAATGGGGCACTTTGTTCACTGTGGGACATAAAGGGGATACAAGCTTTCCATTGGCAACCCCTTTGTGTTCCGCTGGAATGTATACCTGTTGGACTAGCAGCATCCCAGGCCTTTCTATGCCCTTGGTTACCACAATTTATCACCAGCTCCACAATATTTAGTGTATTTCATCCTCTCTACTCTGCAATTCCACTCACCCCACGGAGAGGACAGAGGCCTAGTGGGGTTAGAGAGGTTTGTCTGCACTACTTAATTTACCAGCATTACGTAGTTGCAGAGTTGCCCAGCGCATCCCAGGAAATGAATTGCAAAGCAAGAAGCTTGAGTGCGCCCAGGTCTTTGGAAATGTGCGTTCAGGCTGCCCTTCCACGCCCTGTCCATGGGATCAGACTGTTCTTGTTACAGTGTTAAGCAAGTGCGCAACATTTTGGCAGAAGGGGAGACAGTAAACTTTGTTTACTGTATTTTATCTTGTGGTTCATTCATGGCTACATTCTGGTTTCTATATATTTGTCTGATAAATTCTGTTTGTTTGCAGTAGAATGGAAGGGAACTGCTTTTAAATATAAGCTACTATTAATAGCTGGTTGTATGTGGTCACGTTTTCTGTAATTGGATTATATTAATACTGCTATTCAAGCCTTGAAGCTGCAAAAAACGTCCCATCTTAATTACGTAACCTCAGCCGAGGTCCCTTGGTAATAAGTGCGTGGGTAAAACTCTTCCTTACGAGTTTCTCAAGAGTCCAACAGAGGATGTTGGTATCCTGCTTATTATGCCATGTTAATTTTAAAAGGCTCTTGTCAACCAGCAATCCAATAGCTTTTCTTTCCTCTGGCTTCTGTTAGGTTAATCCATGAGTCATGGAATATTTGACTGTGATTTCATGAGTCATGGGAAAGCCCTATAGCCCTCATAGTTCTGGATGATCTTGCAGTCTGGTACTGCCACGTCAGGTATCTTCCCAGTGCCTGGATAAACATCACAAATGCATCCTGCAACATTTATAGTGTCAATAAAAATCCTCCACTGGAAAACATTAGACTTAACCTGGCTTATTAGCAGAATAACTCTCACAACTTGTACCTACCCCTGGGGAGAGCATTAATTCTGGGCAGAGAATTCCAAAGTCAGGGTTAGCCTTTTTCCTCTTGCCTTCATTCAGATACTTGTATTTATTAGTGATTGTACCTCGTTGCATTTGACAAAGGGGTAATGTCAAATGCTGAGATGTGTATGCTTCTGATCTTTAATTGGACATATCTATTTCTGCATTGCAGTCGCTACCAAAATCGAAGTAGTACAGAAATAATTATGAGAAATTAGATCTTCAAAGATCTTACCATTTATAAAGCAAAGGGAAGGGAAGAGACAGAAATCTAGGGGAGTTAAGTACCTAAATACCTCTCAAAAATGCACCTCTGATTTGTCAGGCAGGAAGTCAGCTGCTAGACATCTTCAGTCCCAGCCAAGTGCTTCACCTAACCTGCGTTTCTGGACAATTGCTGTGTGATTTCTTGGAGCAGAAAGCTCAGATGCTGGGGGGTTGGGGGAGTGGGGGGAAAGGCAAAAAAAAAAAAATCAGATTAAAAAACTACTCTTATTTCATTATCTCCTTGCCCTTAGGTCTTTCATTTTGCTATAGGGTGCCAAACGCTTGGTACAGATGTGGGTGGGGCTGACATTTTAGCATATGAGTGCGGTTTTATTTCTTTTTAAAAATCAGCATGAAAGCCCTAAACATTCAAGAAACTCTTCTGCTGCTCCACTTTTCTTCCACGTCACTCATTGCTTCAGGCTTCTGTGCCAGATAACTGTCCCTCTGGTTTCCTTGAAAAATTCAAGGATGAGGGATCATTGTCTTGGAGCATTGCAGCACAGGTACAGATCCCAGTTGCTTGCTGCTGCAAACAGCAACGTCCAGACTCACTGCAGGGTGCATCTATGCTGAATTTTACATTTCTGTGGGTGTACTCACAGGCAGCCTGTCCTTGTCAACTGAAAAAGCTGTCTGCTAACAGGACCAGAAGAGGAGCCTGAGCTTTTTTTCCAAGTAATTCGTATTTATATCTGTAGGAGCGAGCGGGACTAGAACGTCCTGGTTTTGGTTGGGATACAGTTAATTTTCTCCACAGTAGTTAGTATAAGACTATGTTTTGGATTTGAGCTGAGAAGAATATTGACAACATGCTGATGTTTTTAGTTGTTGCTAAGTAATGTTTATATCAAGTCAAGGACTTTTTCAGTTTCTGATACAGCACCTGGGTTCCCAGCTGCTCTGCAAGAAGCTGAGAGGGGACACAGCCAGGACAGCTGACCCAAACTGACCAAAGGGACATTTTGTTCCATAAAACATCATGCTCAGTATATAAGCTGGGGATGAGGGCTGGGACGGGTCTCTAGGTCTGGCTCTCACTATTCAGGGACTGGCTGGGTGTCAGTCGGCAGGTGGTGAGTGGTTGTAACATTTGGTGGGGTTTTTTCCCATCACTTTCATTACATATTAGTATTAGTAGTATTTTCATTACTTATTATTAGTACTAATATTATTAGTAGTAATGTTCGTATTCTTGGTATTGTTAGCATTATTAGTATCATTATTTTATTTTATTTCAATTATTAAATTGTTCTTATCTCAACCCATGAGTTTTCTTACCTTTTCCTCTGATTCTCCTCCCCACAGGGGGTGGGAGGTGGGGGGAGGTGAGCAGGCGGCTGTGTGGTGATTAGTTGCTGGCTGGGGTTAAACCACAACAGATGATAACTTTTAAGGTCTGAGTTAGGAATAATTGCTCATCTTGAGCTTTTAGGGAGAGAAACTCAGCCTGTGCCCAAAGGTCAGAGCACTGAAAACAAGCCACAGAAAGGGGGAGAGAGCTGGGCACAACACTGCTTGCTTGTCCAAGGCCACGCTTTGGCCTTGCCTGTGTCATTCCTGCCAGATGTTTGGCCCAGGAAGGCTCCAGCAGTGATAGTTCCCTGCTGCCTGGGCAGCCAGCTCCCCTCCTGAACCCATCAGCAGGGGGATGCAGCTCTTTCATTGCTGCTGAAGCTCATTAGGTCTTGTCCTATCTCTTGTAGACATTCCTCGCTGTTACAGCTGTTATTTACGTGTGTCTGTAAATAAAGGAAACTATCATTTCTGCCCTGGCTTTCCATGGGATGAGTAAGGACTTGGCTGGATCAATGCCTACTTGAAATTGTATATGCTACTGGCCTACTTGAAAAGACTGACACCTCCAAGTCAGTTAGTCATAAAGAGGAAAGTTGCATTAACAGTCTCTTCCTAAGGCAAAGCTGAAAGCGTGCTGGAAGCAGTCAGCCATCTCTAGTGCGCTGGTCCCAGGTGTGGGGTGCTCCTGGCCATGCCTCCCCTCCTCAGGGGCAGCAGTGCTGATCCATCAAACCCCCAGAAAAAGCCCAGCTGCAAAAAAGATAAAAATCCAAGAATCCCATTTTCAAGCTGTTGCAGGTCTTGGATTTCCCAGGCTCACAGCAGAAAGAGGTGACTGTTCCTATAAGGCTGCATACTTCTGTGGCTGTTTGCCATAAGCCAGCAGGGAAAGGGTGTTTAACCTGCTCTCAGATGGGCAGGTTTTGGAGCAGGAAAAACAAGGAAGCCTCTGATTCATACCAGGATAGATACAGGCTGCTCTGAGAAGTCACTGCTACCTTCTAATATTTTAGCTTCCATAGATGATTTTTTTCCTAGGGCTGCTTTTAAGAAGGTCACAGACAGCTGAGGTGACAAGTGTGACTTCAGTGTCCACCTGGACTCCTTTGGAAAGGCTTTCTTCAGCTGAGAGGTTCTTTCTGACCACAATTTTCAGCACTCTCTTGGAGAAGGAGGTGGTCTTCGAACTTGGAAGTTTCCCCTGCACAAATCATGCCCCCTCCTCACCCCACACTGGGCCTGCCCTACCTGGAGAGAAGCCCAGGCTGAATGCTGAGCAACCTTCTTCTAGCCTCCCAAATGTATGACTCGGTAGATGTGAAAGATAAGGGATGTGAGATTCCTACTCCTCCTCCCACCATGAGGTGAGTGGTTATTTTTAATGCAGACATGACCAAAGTAAGGGCTAGTGCTGAAGCCTCTTGGAGCTGCTGTAGAGGATCCTGCTGACTTGAGTGGGCATAGGAGGGGATCCCAGAGGACCAGGGTGCTGGCTGAAGAGCAGCTTGTGTTCCCCCAACAAACCTTGGCTTCCCCAAGACCGATGCGAGAGGCCTTATAGATGACATGGACCAACCTGCAGATGCAGAGAGAGACTGAGGGTGGATTTGTTCTCCAGATCCAGGACAGAGGACAATGTCTTGTAAGGAACTGCATGATGATACCTGCTGATTTATGGACAAGCAATGTTCTGGCAAGAAATAGCTTCCAATTAGTCTGAAAACAGACTGCTCTGGGTGGAGGATTTGCAGACTCTCTCTTATTTATTGGCAAAACTCATTTTAATATAATCAGCTGCTTGACAGCAAGTTAGGTAATGGTCCTTGATGTGGGCACTAACAGATTTGAACATTGAGTACAGCCTTTAGTGCCCAGAGCCCTCTGCCAGTAGCTGAAATGCATCTGATATTAAAATGCAAGGGGAACCTAGGAAGCCCCTTGCCAGAGCTCCTTGCTGAGTACATTAAAACGCCGCCTTCAATGATTCATAAAATCTGTTCAGTGAGCTGGTGTATATGTGTGGGGAGGGGAGGTAATAAAACATCTCTGACCTGGCCTGCCAGGATAATTGAGTGGCTAGTTAAATCTCTTAACAGTATTAATCAATAAAGGGGCCCACAGCATAAATAAATCCAGAACGTAACATGACAGGGCTATGGAAGTGCATGGAAAGCAATTCTTCCTCTCCTGTGTGTGATGCTAGGTGCCATACTGCTCCAGCAACCTGTATTTGAATAACCTCAATGCTCTGATAGTTCAAACATCTAGTCTTTCCCACTGTGTTATCCCATGTTTAGATGTCAGCTAAATGTCTTCGATTCAGCTGTGCGTGCGACGGAGGGAGCCATTGGCTGTGAAAGGCAAAGGAGCAGATTGTAAACTCTGTCACTTAACTGAGTGTCTTCAGTTTCAGTGATCAAGAGCTGATGTCATGAGTGTGGGATCACTCCCCTTCTAAGACAAAAGCGTTTTACTAGAGTTGGAGTGCTGTTTCTGCAGGTCCTCAGTGAGTTATGAACAAATACTCTTGACATAGCTTACACTGCTACTGTAAATTTACAGATGTTCAGTGCTCCAAATTAATCTACTCATTCCCCTCCAGGAATGCAAGACAACACGGCTGTGTTCAAAACCCACTTATCCTGGTGTGACTTTGGTGCAGTTCTACTGTAGTCTGCGTCTTATCCTTACTGTAACCGAGCCAGAATCTAATCTCCTAAAAGACATCTGAAATGGGTAAAATCTAAATATGTCAGTTTAATTTTTCATTAAATTCAGCCTGCAGCTTGTATCTATTTCATTAATATTTGCTAATATTTACTTTTACCATGTACAGATATTTGCGGGTCTTCCACATATTTCTTCCACCAAACTGGTTTTCAGCCAAGCACTGCATATTCATTTCCTTCACTCCTTCCTGATGAATCTGGCAAAAAATCCAGCATTCAGGTTAGCATTGGCTCTGCCCAGATACTGGCGATTATGCACAGCTTTTAGGGTGTTTGTGGAAAGCAGTATGTAACTGTCTTAACATGTCTGAACTTCAATCAGAGTTTGAATCTGCATGGATACAGTGTCTGCTTTTCATCCAGATGTACTCTGAAACTAAGCCATACCCAATCTGCCCATCTTTTTTGGCTAGGTAATTCTCAGGATAAGTTTCAAGCACCCATTCCTGTGAGGAAATTTAATAGCCCAGCAGCAGCACTCCCTCTGTAGATACTGAGCTACAGCTCATGCTAGAGCTCATCTTCAGGCTTTAGCTTTCATTTCATGCGAAGAGGAGATGTGTGGCCAATTACAAGCTCATTCCATGTGCAGCAACTTGTTCAGTCACATCTTGCTCATGTGCCCAAGCCTCATAGTTCGGCATTTCCCTTCCTCCAGAAACACTGATTTGTTTTCCTGGTCCTTAGTGCCTTTATCTGTGAGGGAATCGCTGTAATAAAAAAATGACAGAGGAGTGCCTTGGGGAGTCCTTCTATATTGAGCAAAACCAGATAGATAGCAAGGGAAAGAACTTGTTCTTTGCGATTGTATCCAGCCAAGGATTCCCCCACGCCTTCCAGATACAGTGGTTCAGCTCCATGGGTGGCCACTGTGAGGCTTCTGATCTCTCCTGGGACCATGTGGGGAACACTTGGGTGAAGTTGCTGAACTAGAAAAGCAAAAACATTAGGATCTTGGGAAAAATAGCTGCCTGACCCACAGAGGATGCTTGTGGTAGCCATAACTGTCTAGAACACCAACAAGAAACATGTCACACATCTGGCACAGTTTCTTTGGGATACGAGAATGCAGGCCTTTGCTATAGAGGAACAGATGTAAAATGTCACTTGTTCTAGAAGACAGTCAAATGGATACATCTTGGTCTTTTGGTAGGTCAGGATGGGACTGCAGTCTCAGCTTCATGGAAGCTGTGGTACCTACAGCAAAAGTACACATCGCAGCAAGCAGCTGTGGATGCACCAACCCTCTGTGGCATTCACCCAGATTCCAGTGTAGGCTTTGCAGTCCAACATGAAGTCTGTGTTGCTCCAGGTTACTGGTAAATGAGTTAGCTTGGTTAAAACTAGCGTAGTTGTACCTACATGAGCTTCAGTCACACCATGAGCTACTGGTAAGGTACATACATTCCATAGGCTGGACTATGATGAGAACAATTTAGCCCTAGATGGAAACGTTTATTCTGTATTTATTGTAAATCTTTATTCTGAGTTTGCTTGTTCTTGCATAATTGCCTCACATTTCTGTAGCTTTAACCAATTCCGGAGCACAGGGGTGGTATCAGACGTACTTACATTGTACCTCTGCAGCCCAGAGGTAAGGATGGCACCCTCGCATTCCAGGAGATAGATACAGCCATATTTGTGACTACTGATTAAAACACAGTATTGGAAAAGAGTATCATCTGAGTCACCAGGATATCAGTTGTCTGTTGCTTTCCTTCATGTGTGAATTAGAAAAAAAATAATAAAATTGCATTAAATTTAAAAAAAAAAAATCAAGAAAATATTCAAAGGTTTTCCATATTTGGGTGTATGTTTATATTTTTCTCCACCCAATCGTAAATCACAGCAGTAGATTTTCCCCCACTCGTGCTTTGCATTAGTAAATTGAACCATGTACTCTGTCCCCTCAAAAATTAATGTCTCCATCTGAGGAAGAATTTGAGTACGTGCTGGTGGTAGTACTTTCACATTAGCAAACGGGAGACTGTGGGAGGAGAACAGAATTTGCATGTGTTGGATGTTGGCCTAAACATACTCTCAGCTGAATTCTGGACATCAGGAAAGAATTGATAGAGCGTAAGTATTTAATCAGCAAACCACAGGGAAAAAAAAAATTGAGAAATACTACTTGTAATTAGGAAGATTTTCAGCCCTCTTTGTTCCAAAACGAACAAATGTTTTGCTAATACCATGTGCCTGCAGAGTGCACTCCAAGTATCTCAAACCTGCGTTTGCTGTCAAGCGGCATTACGCTTTTATTAGTTGTTCTTGGGTAGGTTTTTAAATCTCCATACAAGTCTGAAATATTTTTGGAAGACACATTTGAGAGACATTTAACGGCTACAAACGTTAAACTGTCAGTTCAGAGAAAGTGCTGTACCTCGTATCTGCGCATGGCATCTAGTACAACTTGGTCCTGATCTGTGTAGAGACCCAAGTACCTTCCCAATTCTTACGCTACTTTGAAGTTCCACTTATTTGCTAGAAAGCTACTCAGTGAATCTGCTTAAAAACAAACCCAGTTTGCTTAGAATACAAATAAAATGTCTACAGAGAGGAGGCTGACTTTGCCATGCTGCTCTGTGAGTAGCTGCGTGCAGAAAGCTACCTTAGAACCCACGTTTCACCAAAACCGTTTGAAGTTAAACATTTTTTTTTTTTCACAGCCACCAGCACGTGAAGGAACAAATGAGGACACACAGTACAGAACAAAGAACATTCATCACTGTGATATTTTGGCCTCTAATTGAACAGCATTCATACCAACTTCCTCCTTCGCCCAGCACCAGGACGGCGTGCCTTTGCTGTGCTAGAAAAGTAAAGGCAGAAGCACCTGTGGTCACTAGAGATTTTACCGCAGTTCTTGCAAGAGTACACTTGCTAACCATGCTCCCTGGCTGGGTTCCAGCGAAGGGGGATACAAGATTTTGCCTGCCTAGAAATCATCTGAGAAGTTTCAAAAGATTTTCTTCACTTCCTGCCTTAAACTTTTGCAACTGTTTTGTTCTGCATTAGAGACAGCGGGGGGTTTAACAACTGGCAAAATAAATTTCTGTGTCTCATTTCCCAAGTAGCTTGATTGGGTTTTTTTGCAAGTTCGATGATGATTGCCATTTTTACTGGTTTCTGTGTTAACTTTTGGATTAACCCCTTGTGATCGTTGACAGAAGTCTGAAATTGTTGACCCTGTGGATGGCACAGGCCTGGAAGTGACAAAGATGTGGTTGTGTATAGTGCATGTTTAAAAACCAAAAATTTTTAAATTAATTTCTGCTGAAATCGCAAAGGTACTCTAATCTTGTTTTGGTTTAAAGGCTACTTCAGCAGACACTGTTATCAAATCCCCATTCCCTTATCGCTTTTACAGTTCCCACTAAGCACTAAATAACTGCTGGAATCTGAGATGCAAATTACCACGAGTCAGGCACTGCTACATTTATACTGTCATTTAGTATATGTTGTCATTTTTCCACCAAAATTTTAAGTACAGGATGCTACCTGAATGTGAGTTATCTACAACCCAGGGCAGCAGACTGCAGGCCAGACGTTGTATCAGTCAGCCACTGCTTTTGTGTAGCAAACAAGGCCTGACACTGTGAGGTGCTGCTTGTTCCTCATTTTTGCTGAAAACAGCGATAACCGCAGATGCTCAGCATCACGATGCTGAGCACCCTTCACGTCGTGTGTCTGTAGAGCTGCCAGCATCGCAGGGGCCGTGCGTGTTTGGCATTGCAGTGCTGGGACAGGTCAACACTGCGTAATTGTGTAAAAAGCAAATTTCAGGCTGGAACGCGCGAGCAGGGGTGCTGCCCAGGAGGCACATCGTTTTCTCTGCAGCTGGAATATGATGTTCTGCTTTGGAGATTTTGATAAGGATGCAGACGAACTGGAGCGAGCGCCACGTGGCCTAGATACCACCACGGCTGGCCGGAGCGTGTTTGGGCAGCCCAGAGCAGGGAACGGGTCAAACGTGTGAGAGGTTCGTGCCACGGAGGGAACGACCAGGGTAAAGCTTGAGGGTTACGGCACAACCGTGAGACGGGATGGCCAACCCCGAGTGCCAGGCGCAGGCTGGTAAGGGTTTCATCCCGACAGCGGTTCCACACTGAGCTCTGGAGCAGGCTGTCTACAAGGGTTTCTCAGAGGAGGCCGCGGTGGAGGCAGCCGCAGTCAGTGTGTGTGCTGGAGGCCTGATTTGCTCCCCTCAGAGGAACAGTGGGCCCCCACACATAGAGGTGTGGGGGAGATGGGCCATCCCGTGGGTGGTGAGACCAGGGCCCGCCTGGGCCCCTTCACCGATCCTGTGGGGAGTTTTTAAGAATTAACCCGAACGAGTCCATTTATTTAGTTGCTGAGAACGTTTCTCAGAGGCGAGGGGCTGGCAGGAGCCCTCCCGTCCCTAGCCCGGGCACGAGGGGCCGTGCCGCGCCGCTGACTCAGGGCCGCCCGGGGGCGGCGCCTTTAAATGCGCCGGGCCCGGCCCCTCGGCTGCAGGTGGTTGTTGCCGCCCTCCCGTGTCC
>NW_010255093.1:1759-2028 GCF_000690775.1 Eurypyga helias | reverse complement strand
CTGCCTGCCCGCCCGCTCCTGCGCTCGCCCGGGCGCCCCGGCGTTCCCGGGGGCTGCACCTCACCCCACAAAAAGAGGGCAAAAAGAAATAAAAATAGTAATAAAGAAAACAAACGGAGCTGTCTCCTTTCCCTGCCTCTCTCTCTTCTCTTTCCAAGAGGGTCTATTATTTCTTTCCCTGCCCCCCCAGCCTGCCGCCTCCGCCCCCGGGCCAGCCAAAAATGACATAAACTGAAATGACATTGAAAGGCACGCGAGACAGAGAGACT
>NW_010255093.1:1349-1583 GCF_000690775.1 Eurypyga helias | reverse complement strand
GGTTTGAGGTCTTTCTCGTCCAGGTTACGGGGGATCTGCCCAATAAAGAGCTTAATGGCATCGTGGTCCTTCATTGGGATGGTGGATGGGTTTCCGGGACTATGGTTTAATCCGTTCATATGCCCGTTGGTGCTGGGGTTGCTGTGATTGCTACTCAGGCTGGTATTGTCTGGTTGTCCGTTTGCTAACGTGGCCATCTTTATATACATAGAGAAAATCTTCTTTCCTTTTTTT
>NW_010255093.1:0-1297 GCF_000690775.1 Eurypyga helias | reverse complement strand
CTCGCTCCCTCTCCCTCTTTCACACACACACACACACACTCACACACACACACACTCCTCCCTCTCCGTCTCTCTCTCTCTCTGGGTCTGATCTGATTTTTTTTTTACATTGAAGATCTGTGTCCTTTCCGTTTAAACAGGCTGGATCGGTTCAAATTCCCAGCCAGACTAGGGGGTGGGGTGTGAGTGTGTGGATGTGTGTGTGTGCGGGGAAGGGAGGCTGGGGGTGGGAGATTGCTTTTGCCTCTACTCTGGCTAAACCCCCTCCTCCCATCCAACCACCCCCCTGTCTGTCTGCCCGGGAGAAGCTTAATGGTATCTTCCAACACAGCCCCTGGCTATAAATAGCACTAGGCGCATGGCTCTTTGCGAGACAGTCAATTTCTATTGTGCCAAGTGAGCAAAGGGGAACGGTTGCGTTTTTAGGACCAATGATGATGATTTTTTTTTCTTTTCCTTTGCAAGTCCTCCGATCAATTGCTGTCGTTATAATTTCAGTGATCATCGGGAAATCTGCCTTTTTATTTGAGAGGGGGAAAAAACACAAACCCAAGGTGTTCTGACTTCTTCCTATTATGATGATGTCTCTTATTTATTATTTACTCTTATTATGATTTCTCGATAATAAAAGCAGTTCAGATACGGACGAATCCTCGGGCTCAGAGGTTGCTTTTGCTGTTGTTGTTGTGGTTGTGATGTTACAAGCTCTCTTTACTATATCTGTTCTTGTTGCATCTAAAAAAATGCATGCTCTTTAAGCTCTTTTTTTCTTAAATTATGCTGCTGATCATGACATCAAGCTAAGAAGAGCGTAAACTGCATTATTGTAGCTCTTTAGAGGGAGACAAAAAATATCGAGATGACTACTGTTAATTTTCATGCTGCCGATATTTATTTTACGTACAATCAGTGCGGGCGTTATCTCCTAGACGAGTGCGTGTGCTCTGTGTGTGTGTGTATTCGAAAGGGATTGGTTAGATAAGATTTTCTTGCCCGACTTTCAAGCCATCAGGATATTCTGTCTCTCTCTGATGGAAACATAAATCGTATTTTGTAGTCATCAGGGATCGGGAGTTGCTTGTCCGAACAATGCTCTCTAGACAAAGTGTACTGTATGGTGGAAATGAAATCAGCTCTCCTTTCGTAGCATCTGGGGGTGGGGAGGGCAGGGAGCCTCGGATTAAGGACACAACTCTCCCTTGTCCCCCAAATAATAATAACAGTAATCCGGACACCAACAAAACAAGGCTCTGCGTGTGCTCAGAGCAATTTTTCTTTTTTTATCTCCCCCCGCCCC
>NW_010255092.1:0-3724 GCF_000690775.1 Eurypyga helias | reverse complement strand
CCATTAGGATCTTAGTAAATCACAGGTTCCTGAAGGACCAAATCAGTATACCTTACTTTTGTGATTACAAGTTGGAAAAGCTGGTTTTGTAGCTCACCTGAAGATACCTTTCCCAAGTCTTTTAAATTCATAGACAGCCTATCCAATGCTCATAATCTTGAGTATGTGCAGAAAGCTAGTGTCAGATATTCCTCAGTGATAAAGTAGCTATCATCAGATTCAAGGCCCTAGAAAAAAAAATCCTTTGAAAGGATTGCAGTGAAGCTTGGATGAATATAAGCGAGGTAAGTGCTGAGACAACAAATAAGGGATGTAGTCTGGTATAATGGGCTGTGTCAGAAGACCCCTTTGGGAAGCTCACAGTCAGTACAGGTTAGAGAAGCCTTCAGAAACTTATCAAACAACATTTCACACATCCAGGAGGAAAAGCAAAGTACAGGAGGTGATTTAAAGCTGGTCCCTCTGAGCTGTGCTATGCACTCAAGACCTGCCAATCTCAGCCTCTGTGTTTAGCTGAGGTCATTAATTATTTGTTCTTAATTTCACCTACACACATGAATGTTTTCATAAGTTTCAACACTGAGAAAAGATTTATTTATATTTCTCCCTGTAGCAGATATTTTATTGCTGTTAATTCTGTGTACAGGTGGAAAATATTACATTGTTTTGATTCCACAAGATGCATTTTCCTTCCTGCTAGATAGCCCTCAGGACTGTGCAAACACAGTAGCAGAAGTTGAAACATTTTTGCTCTGTGGTATGAGACTGGCAGTCTACATAGTAAGCAACTCCTCATAACTATACTGCAGAAGTAAAATTTTCACAACTCCTAAATTATCCTGGATATATTCACAGTATTAAAAAAAAAAAAAATATTAAAAAAATCAGAAATAAAAGAAAATTAAGGTGGAAAAAAGTTGACAGACTTTTTAAACAGAAACAGAAACAAAATTCTCTGTTTCTCAACATTATAAACAAACAAAAAGCAAGTGGAAGGATCAGCGGTATAGCAGTTTTCCTGTTTGTTCAGCTCTCTCCTAGTAATTCAGATACCTTCAAGTCCAAGAAGCATTGCAATACATTTTAAGGTGTACTGAAAAGACCTTTCATTTTGAGTCATTATTTACTTCAAAGCAAAAGGGTAATTAGCATTTCCCTGTGTCAGTTATTCCATGTACCTCCCATTGCATGAGGATTTCCTTCATATTAGTTTTTCACTCTCTTCATAGGTTGTAATTTAGCAAGGTTTTTCAGTGTGAAAATTGTCCCGTATGCTTAAATTCCATATTTCCCCAGTACTTTGGAGAATAAATAAATGCCTGAAGAAAAGAGCTCTGCTTAAGCACATGTAGAAAATTAAGTCTGTGCTATATTGTTTTACCAAATCAAGACCTGCATTTGACCCTTGTCTCTGTCCTAGAGGCATTGGGAAGTAAGCCCTTACATCACTTGAGTTTTTCAAATATGTTACATCAGAATTCTGGCTTACTCAAAGCATTTTGCCTGACATTTTTATCTTTTCTCATTTTCTCCAATCTTTGCTACGTAATGGAACCAAAAGCTTATTATTTATTTAGTACGTGGATTTATTTCACATACTGACTCACCAGTTAGCAGTCTTGTATTTGGGGTGTGGGTTTTTTTACTGTCATCTTCAGGTGTTCGCTGCCGGTTTCAGGGTTTCCATTTTCTATTTTTTTATGGTATTTGTTTCCTCCTCAGTATTTTACACAAATGTATGTCATGTTCTTGCATTGTGCTCTTCTGCTCTCTTTAAGTCTGCTTCCGGTTTAAGTTTCTTCTATTTGCTGACACTCTTATTTTAATGTAACTGACAAATTTGATCAGTGTCAAATATAACCTCTTTTAAAACAATCACAAGAGCTTAAACACTAAGGTTCATAATACTATTCCCTGCATTAACCACAGTTCTCTCTCTGTCAAATATTTTCTAATCTATTATGTGATAGTGGATGCTTTGATTCCATCATAAATCAATAATGTATCACTATAGCCCATGCATTATGGAATTTCATATGTATAAAACCACCCTTCAGTGCTCCTTTTTTAAAACTATATCTGCCAGAGGAAGCTATTATTATTTGTCATGTAATAAAACTTAGGTTTGCTATTTCAGAATCATGGTCCTATTACAAATGTTTATATAGGGCCCGTTTCAGACCTTACAAAAATCAGTACAGTAGCTTACTAAACCAGACTGGTATTAGAATTATATTGGTGTTTTTTCATGTGCTCAGATCATTATGACCTAAACCTTGTATGTGTCCATGCAGGATACTATATGGAAATACCTAGGCAAGTTTCTTCAAGACAGCTCAACAGCCAAAAGTAGGTGCATTGAAGCAGTTCTTGAGTTCAGATAACTCATCCAAAAAACAATAAATATAAAAACACAGTCATAGAATCATAGAGTTGTAAAATGGTTTGGGTTGGAAAGGACCTTCAGACATCATTTAGTCCAACCCATCTGCCATGGACAGGAACATGTAGCACTAGACCAGGCTGCTAAACCCACAATCTGACTTTTAACACTTCTGGGATGGGGCATCCACAACTTCTCTGGTTCTTACCAGCACCCTTATCAATAAAAATTTATTTTGTATATCTCAAGCAGAGCATCAAGAAGACTGTTTCTGGTACACAAGTGATTTAAAAAGTGCAAGTTCAGCTGTTTCTGTATGACAGTGCACAATGCTAAATGCCTGTACCTATTGCAATCAGTACTTTCATAGATTCCCCATCTTCTGTAATTAGCTGCATGTGTATTGCAACTGTTTCCCATACAAAAGTTAATACCTTTTGAAAGTGAACAAGAAGGGGAACAAGAAGAAGGCAGGTTCAAGATATTGTCCAGATTTCAGTACCTTCTTCAGAGAAAATTCAAATATTCCTTTTGGACTAGAGCTTACTCAGTGCTATTCTTAACACCTTCTTGGTTTTGCTAAAACCAGAATGATCATACAATGAGAAAAATAAAAATGAACTTTGTTTAATATATCTTATCTACACTTCCAAAGCACAAGCTCAGACAAGGACTTTTTAGTTCAAGTCAAGTGATCCCCTAACAGCAAAGCTGACCCTCTCGGTGACAGCAGGAACCAGGGCCCTCTAAATATCTGGATGAGCTGTAGTCGTCCATGCCTCTTCTGGTCTTTCAGTCAGATGACAAGTGTGTTAATCCTTCAAGATGAACTTTCCATACCATTTCCACAACAGCACAACCACGACTGCCATTTGTGCCTGAGCCCCATTCATTACTGTCCTCTTCTTAACCCTGGAAGTCTTCTGCCTTCAAGTCTGCCATAAACATAAATCATTTTTTTTCATTTAGGCCACAATAATTTCTCTTTAGTATTCATAGACCCCTGCCATCTCATTCTACTCTTCATCCCTACCAAATTCTTGGCAAAACACTAAGGTAAATAATAAGTTAATGCAATGTTGCTATTGCAAATAATTTATTATTTTTGTTATCTTTAAAGAAAGTGCTGCCAGATAATTCTGTGCTGTTAAATGCTTTTCATTTCTCTGTTTGAGTTATACAATCAAATTCAAGTATGATAAAATCAGTAAATTTTAATATAATCATACTTAGAGTAAGGTTGGACCATGATGTTCATTTTCACTCACTCAAGATTTCTTGTTTTCTCAGTCAATATTCCTCCTTACTGAACATTTGAATATAAATAATTATTATAATTAT
>NW_010255091.1:3207-3453 GCF_000690775.1 Eurypyga helias | reverse complement strand
GGGCAACTATGGTCATACTGGGGGCTACTGGAATCAGACAAGGAGCCAGTGGCACCACACTGGGGGAAACTGGGATTATACTGGGAGTAACTTGGAGTAGGCTGGGAGCAGCTGGGTGTGACTGACACAGTGCTGGTGGAAAACTGGGACAACTCCGGGTGTGACTGGGCATTACTGGTGTACTGGGAGCGACTGGGACCGTACTGGTGGCAGCTGGGAGTGACTGGGATCATACTGGTAGCACGT
>NW_010255091.1:0-2719 GCF_000690775.1 Eurypyga helias | reverse complement strand
TGCTGGGGGCAACTGGGAATGACTGGGAGCGACTGGGACCGTGTGCTGGCGGCTGGGGGTAACTGGGATGACGCTGATAGCAACTGGGATCATAATGGGAGCAACTGGCACGATGCTGGTGGTAACTGGAGTCAGACCAGGATCATACTGGGAGCAACTGGGAATGTGCTGGTTGCAATTAGGAGGGACAGGGATCATACAGAGCGCAACTGGGACCACCCGGAGACCAACTGGGGGCAACTGGGAGCACACTGGTTGCCACTGGGCACGACTCGTATCAGACTGGGAGCAACAGGGATCACCTTGGGGGCAACTGGGATCATACTGGGAGCAACTGGGACAATGCCAGCAGTGACGGTGACCACACTGGAGGCAACTGGGACTGACTGGGTTCATACTGGGAGAAACTGGGACCGTGCTGTGGGACTGGGATTATACTGGGGGCAACTAGGAGTGACTGAGATCAAACAGCGAGTGACTGGGATGATACTGGGAGGGACTGGGAGGTGAGCGGGGAGGGGTGGCAATGATAGGGAGCTGTGATACACTGAAGGTCCAGCAGGGGAGCACTGTGGGACCATACGGGGGTACTGGGATATACTGGTCCATACTGGAGTGGCACTGGGGTGGGGCATTGGGCCATACTGGGGAAGCCTGAGGGTGAACTGGGCTGTACTGCGAAAGCTGGAGGAAGGGGGTGTGCGGCGCTGGGGATGTTACCGGTGCATGTTCTCCGTGTCCCCTGTCCCCACGCACCTCGGGCAACGGAGAGCCAATGGGATCATACTGGGAGCCACTGGGAATATGCTGTGGTAACTGGGATCATCCTGGAGGCAAATGAAGGCAACTGGGCTCATACTGGGAGCGACTGGGACAAAGCTGGGGTCAACTGGGAGGGACTGGTGTCACAGTCGGAGCGACTGGGGGCACCTGGGTTTAGTTGGGATCACACTGTGAGGGACTGGAATCATACTGGGAGCAACTGGGACAAAGCTGGGGTCAACTGGGAGGGACTGGTATCACAGTGGGAGTGACTGGGGGCACCTGGGTGTAGTTGGGATCATACTGGGAGGAACTGGGATCATACCTGGAGCAACTGGGACAAAGCTGGGGGCAACTGGGAGGGACTGGTATCACAGTGGGAGTGACTGGGGGCACCTGGGTGTAGTTGGGATCATACTGGGAGGAACTGGGATCATACTGGGAGCAACTGGGACAAAGCTGGGGTCAACTGGGAGGGACTGGTATCACAGTGGGAGTGACTGGGGGCACCTGGGTGTAGTTGGGATCATGCTGGGAGGGACTGGGATCATACTGGGAGCAACGGGCGGCGCTGCTTCCCATCAGGACCGAGCGGATCTTTCCCCGGGGGCTGGGCAGAGGTGGTTGTGGGTTCGCCCCGGGCAGGGGCTGATCCCAGCGGGGGGTTTTGTTGGTGCCGGATGGGCGTTTGCACCCATTCCGGGTCTTTTCCTGCTTCCTGCCCCCGTTCCCGGCTTTGTCACCCCGGGCAGTGGGGACGCACCTGGCTCGGACAGCCAAAGGGAGCGCAGGGGGGTGCCACCCCGCGGCACGGCACCCCCCGATCGTTTCGCTCGTTTGGCTCCTCAGCTCGTTAGCTGGGGGGGGCGGGGGGGGGGGGGGGTGGGTTTCTCCGGTGGGGCATTGGGCCATACTGGGGAAGCCTGTGCTCTCGTTCGGACCCTGCTGCCAGCGCGCTCCGGCTCCGGCTGCTCGGGACCTGGCTGTGAGCGGTCGGCAGGTGGTGAGCAATCCTGCCATCGGCTTCATTTCCTACCCCGTTAATTACTTATTAATAGCATTTTGAATATTTTATCAATTTATACTGAATTATTAAACAGTTCTTATCTCACTCCCCAACTTGCTGGTATTTTCTGCTGATTCCGTCCCTGCCCCGGGGGAGGGGGAGGTGTGGGAGCAGCTGGGCGGGACTGGGTTGCCAGCCGAGGCCGAAGCACGACAGCCTCCCCAGCCGGCCGCCCCAGCGGCTGCCGGACGACGTTAAAACAAGGAACAAACATTCCAGTTGTTCTTTTCTGGGGCCAATTCTGCCCGAAGAGGTTCTTTCGCCACATCAGACCAAGGAAAGCAAAAAGGAAAAGGTGCGCAAGGAGCCGAAAATGCGCCCCAAGGCCGGTGGGCAGAGGTGGTGTGGGGAGCCTCTCCCCACCCAGAAGAAAGGGGAAATCGAATTAAAATATCCTCAAGGTTGTGAAATTTGACTTAAAATATCCCCAAGACTGGGAAGTTTGACTTAAAATATCCCCGAGTTTGGGGAAATCCTTTCCAACCGGTTCTTTTTCTGCCCCCGGAGCAGTTCTGGGGAGAGACATCCACCCACAGAGCCGAACCCCTGAACTACGCACCGAGTCGCGTCCACCTCCACCGAGGGCCCAGGAGGAGAACGAAGTGAACAAGAATCGTCAATTCTGCCGCAAATGTCCTTCCCAGGCCACAAGGATTGAGGACAAATGCCCCCAGGAACCGCCCCGAGAGCCTCCACGTTCGCCCCAAAACCTTTATTGAAGGCGATTCTGCGCCGTGTCCGGGGAGAAGAGCTCAAACCGGTGCCCAGAGCGCGTCCCACGCCCTCCCAAAACGGAGCCGGCCGGGCCAGGCCGCGGGCCCTGGGCTGGGGGTCTCCCCGGAGCCGGACGATGGAGAGGACGGACAGGGCCGAGCCCCCCGGTGCCCCCTC
>NW_010255090.1:0-205 GCF_000690775.1 Eurypyga helias | reverse complement strand
TTTTTGCGTAGAAAGCCTGCTGGGATTTCTTCATCCTGTTCTCCCCTCAGTTTACTCTTTACATCTTCTCAGCTCTAAGGATGCCTGCAGGTTCTTGAAAAGAAAGATGCCTTGGTACAGGGTGATGGATGCCCAGGACTTCTCCACTCTGCAGGTAACTGCATCCACGAGCAGCACTGGACTCTCTTCTGCCTCTCCTCTGCAG
>NW_010255089.1:2400-6464 GCF_000690775.1 Eurypyga helias | reverse complement strand
GGTTTTTCCACCCCCCCTTCCCTTCCAGGGCTCAAGTCTCCGGCAGAATATCAAGGTTGTCATGATTAACGTCACATTTGCCTTGAAGCTCTAATGAAGTGAAGTTGTGCAATGTTTAACTTCTGGGGAATAACCGGTGTTGGCCGGGACGGAGGCAGTGCCTGCCTGCGTGGGAATGCTGCCCGGCTCCTGCCTGCGCCGAGGAGCTGGGGGGGAGCCGACGCTGCCGGCCCTGCGCTCTCCGTGTGCGCTGGGCACCCGCACATGGCCGTACGGCCAGGGAGACGGGTATTTAATTAACCCCTTGCCAAAACTGCTGGGCAGATGACTTCTTCCCTGCTGGGTGGCTCCTTTGTGGGGATGGACAGACAGACAGCAGCGCCGGGTCCTGCTTTCCCAGGCCCCTGGCTCAGAGAAGCGTTTCCCGCCCGGCTGCACCATGACCAGGACGCGCTCGAAGCCACCCAGACGCGTCCCCATCGGCCTGGCCCGGGAGCTGCTGCGCTCCCGGCTCTCTCCATCCTGATGCTGGGGTGTTGGTGAGGTTCCCTGCTGCCAGAGGGATCCATGCTGCTGCTGGGATCTGGGGATGCACACAGCCGGTCTGGGGCTGGAATCCCTGTCTGGCTGCTTGCAGCCGCAGAAGAGCCGGTTTTACACCCGTTTGACTCCATTTTTGCTGGTGTCTGGTGTGTCCCTGCAGGGAACAGAATGGAGAGGGGAGGGGATGGAGGTGGAGGAGGGATGGAGATGGAAAGAGGATGGAGATGGAGGAGGGACAGAGGAGGAGGAGGGATGGAGATGGTAGGGGATGAAGGTGGAGGAGGGATGGAGATGGAAAAAGGATGGAGATGGAGGAGGGACAGAGGAGGAGGAGGGATGGAGATGGTAGGGGATGAAGGTGGAGGAGGGATGGAGATGGAAAAAGGATGGAGATGGAGGAGGGACAGAGGAGGAGGAGGGATGGAGATGCTAGGGGATGGAGGTGGAGATGGGATGGAGACAGAGGAGGGATGGAACAGAGCCCAGGGCAGGATTGGCAGCACATGCAGCCTCTCCTGCTCCTCTCTGCTCCCTGCCATGCGTGGGGCTGCCCCAAGCCCGGGGACCATCCCTACTCCCGAGACCACAAACAGAGCCGGACCAGGCAGAGGCAGGGTGGGAGGTGAGAGACTGGAGTCCTGCAGATCCCACCCATCCCCACAGGGTCCCCAAAATCACCTCTGTCCCTCGGTACACCGGGACCAAGCACGTCCCTGAGCCGCCTCCAAAGGACGGAGACAGAAACGTGTGTGCCGAGACTCCCTAAGCAAAGCCGGCGCACGCAGGGCTGATTTCCATTAAGTGGAAAGCAGAAATAACAGGAACATCAAAAGGAAATTGGAAAGACAGAAGAAAAAAAGAAACAAATCGGGGCGGAGGAGCAGGGGTGGGGGAGAAGGGGGGAGAAGAAAAGGAAGGAACTGCACTGAGCCAGTGTCCGTCCTGCAAATTGGAAGTGCTGCTCGGAGGTGTCCACGGGCGACCTGCCAAATCAATTGATTTCATCTGTGGGCAGAGATGCCGTTTTTTATTTCACACCAATTTTCACGGCCGGCGTTAGATAAAAATGGCAGAGACGCCGGGAAGAGAGCGCGGCGGGGGGGTGTGGGGGGAGCAGGGGGGGCCAGCAGATGACAAGGAGAGATTGAGGGGAGGATGGAGAGGAGACAGCGCTGCCGGTGGGACGTGTGTGGGGACTGTCTCCCGCTGTTCCCCGCCACCCCCTCGCATCTCGTCCATCGCTCCGGTCATCCCCCCATCCCCCTGGGGAGCCAGGGCTGGGCATTTCCATCCCCCTCCCCACCCAGGACAAGGGGATGAGGGGAACGCCCAAATCCCAGCGGTTTTCCGGGGGTGCGATGGGTGCCATCCCTGCTCCGGTGAGTCACGGCTCCGTCCCGGCGCTGGCGAGTCGGAGAGCTCAGGCAGAGAAAAATGCCCGCTGACATCAAGGTTATGTAGTCCTGGGCTGACAAGATGGATTATCTCCCGTAATCCATCATCTCCCTGGCTCCTAGTGCATTTTTCCTTTTGCTCTTTTTCTTCCTTCCTTTCTTTCTCTCCTCTCCTTTTGTTTTTTTGGAACAGAAAACATTTTTAGCGGCCGTAGTAGCCACCAAGAGCTGCTGGAAAGCAGGCACTATCATTTTTATTTGGCTGGATCTGGTAATAACTGAGCTCGGGCCGTAAATCGCCTTTTGGGCATTAAATAATACCAATAATAATACTAATGAAATCCCGTGTGACTTCCCATTCGGAGGAGCCCCTCTCCCGCTTTGGGCAGTGGAAAAGGGCTGTGATTCCCCCTCCCGTAGTTAGAGCTCCCATGGAAACGCTGTGGATGAAGGTGTGGCCGAGGGGTTTCGCCCTCCCGGGCTCCCCCCCGGCTGGGGACGCTGGCAGCTGGGTGAGGATGATGCTCAGGGGTGTGGTGACGGTGCCAGCCTTGGCAGGGGTGGGGGGGAGGTTGGGATTTGCTGCCGGGCTTCTGCTGGTGAGACATTTCGCTCTGGAAGTGTTTCGTTTTGACATTTCTCAAAGAAAAATTCCCGACTTTTTGCTGTCACACGGTGGCATTTTACTTTTAAAGCGAATATATCAAACTCCAATGAAAGCCCAGCGACCGGGTGTCAAAACACGTTCCCTGCGTTGAGCGAAGTGCCGTGGGTTTGTGCCAAGAAGACCCTCACTCCCCCAAATTCCCCTTTCCCTCCTTTCTCCCCGTGGCTTGTGATCCTAGCGGCTCGTGGTCCCGGGGCAATGCTGGCCATGTCACTGGCCATGGGCTCGCTGGGGAGATCCCCAAGGGTTGGCCTTGGATCTGATGATCCTTATGGGTCCCTTCCAACTTGAGATATTCCTTGGTCCCGTGTGCAGCCTTGGCACACGCAGCCGGGACTCAGCGAGAACAGCGGGAATAAGTCAACCGGTGGCTTTAATGCGGGAATAATTGTATCAGCGCGAATCTGACTGTCAGCAGCTCTTAAAAACGCAGGAGTGGTGGGAATCAGCGGCATCCCTGATGTGACAGGGGTGGCTCATCCCCTCTGGAGCGTGCCAGTGCCCTGTGGAGCGAGCGGATGGAAGGGTGCTGGCACAAGCCAGGCGGGCAGCCCCCGGAGAGCGTGACCGAGCTGCCTGGACCCCAGCCCAGCACGGGGACATGCCGGAGGGGTCTGATGGGGATGGGAGGATGAGTGGCACAGGGGTGGTGTGGCAGGGGCTGAGCGTGAGCCCTGCTGAGACCAAAATGAGTTTCAGGGCACTTTTGCAGAGGGAAACGCAAATTTTGGGAAGGCAGAAATATTCCTTTCGCTCAATGGCTGCTGCTGCGGGAGTGACATGTCACCCCGTGTCCCATTCTGGCTGGGGACCCCCAGTAGCCTGGGCACCAGCTGACGGTTGTACTCACTTTTCGGTCCCTGCTGCTCCTCCCTGTCACTGAAGCTATTAACGACCTAACAAATGCGCTAAATTAAATGGTGCTTTTGCACATATGAAATGAAATGAAGCCCCGTGATGAATGTGCCTGGGCTGCAGCGACGGAGGCTTTCGGGGCTGCGGGGAGGATGTGCATCCCTCCTGAGCAGCTGTTTTGGGGCTGAGCATCCCCTCCCACCCAGCTCCCACCTCAGCTCGGGGTGCAGAACCCTGGGCCAGTGCACAGGACCACCCAGGAGAACCCCCACGTCTGTGCTGGGGCTGGCAGGTTTGGGGTTCCCCAGCTCCAGGTGCCTCTGCTCCCTGGCACAGGGGGCTGGGGGCTCGCGGGCTCGCGGCAGCCTGGGGCGAAGGACTTCGCCACAGTTTTTGGGGTGCTGGGCTATTCACCCCCTCCAGGGGAGCTGTTTCCCCCTGGTCCCCACTGGAAGCGCAGCTCTATCCATCCCCAGAGGCCGTGCAGCCCACGGGGTACCCGGCAGAGCCGTGAGCGCTCCCCATTAATAATTTACAGCTTCTAATGAGTTGTCAGGCAGTCGGGGGGTTGCAATTACCACTGAACCCTCAGGCTGGAGGCATCA
>NW_010255089.1:1773-2377 GCF_000690775.1 Eurypyga helias | reverse complement strand
CCCGGGCTGCGCGCCCGCGTCACCCCGGTTCATCGCACGGGGACAGGAGCACGCGTGCTCGTCCTCTGCTGGGACCCGGGCTTAATTAATCTTCTGTCGAGCAGAGAAGTGGTAATGGTCCCGGAGGAAGCCGGGGAGATGATTGTGCTGGAGTGAGACAAAAGAGAACAGTTAGACTGTGACAGCTGATATTAAAATGACTGCAACTCACTTCATCCCCCAGTCAATGCGTTATATTCCTTATAAATAATGGGTTACTCCAGGTTAACTGTCTGTCGCTGCATTCCGATTGTTGATATTTAATTAGCTCTAAAATTAAAGTGCTCTTTTATTGCCCTGCCGTTAGAACTGCTTGATTTCTAATTGATTGAGATTAAAGTGTCTCCTCACCACCCCGGCTCCCTGGTGCTGGGGGAAGGTGGGGGACAGGTTTGGTGGCAGCGTGTGGCACTGGGAAGTGTGACGGCGGAGCAGAACTCCAGTCGTGGTGCGGTGCCAGTGAGGGGTTGTGCCTCCAGGATGCCATGGTCTGCACTGGTTCCTGGTCCCCTCAGTCTCCCCAGAGACCTGGAGCGGGTCCCGGTGCTGGATCCTGCCTCGGCAC
>NW_010255089.1:436-1746 GCF_000690775.1 Eurypyga helias | reverse complement strand
CATCCCTTTTTCCTGGCTGCCGGTATAAATGCATCCCGCCAGGCAGGCAGTGGGCAGGGGCTGGCAGGGCTCAGGGTCTCACCGTCTCCATGATGCCTCACCCCCACTGCCTTCCTCGAAAATCACCCCAAGCAGCTAATCCTGGAGCGAGGAGGGGTGAGGCACCGGAGCTGGAGAGCCCGTGCCAATGGGCACGGTGCTGCCCACGTGCCAGGGCAGGAGCCGCTTCCCACGTCTCAATAACGGGAGAAATTATGACCCATCTGATCGGCCTGAGATGAAATTTAACAGCCCGAGGTGGGCATCAGGCGCTGTTAAAAACCAAAACCCATCTTGCTCCAAGCTTAAACGGCTCTTTAAAAAGCTGATGCATAATTTAACCAGAGCAATTGAAAGCAGACATCCTCCCGGGGACGGTGGGCGGGCACGGAGAGGCCCAGGACTCGCAGGCAGCCGTGGGAAACACTCATCCCCATCACTGCGGGGGGATGCTTGCAGCCCCCCAGCACCCCAAATCTCCCTCTGGAGAGCAGCCCGGAGCAGGGACCTCTCCAGTCCATCCCTAAGGGCAGTGGGAGGTGAGGTTTATTGGCAGAGCCATGCTCCCTACCCAACGGTAGTTACAAGGGCGGAGGATTGAGCATCAGCAGGGATTCGGGAACCTGCGTCAGCTGCTGGAATGGCGAGCAAGCAGCCGTCCTGGGAATGGATCTGTGGGATGTCAGGAACGTGCGAGGTGGATGGTGTCAGGCACTGATGTTTTACAAAGGTGCCCGGCCCTCTGGGAGGGAAGGGATCTGGGATCCAGAGGCTCATGTCCGTAGGATCTCCTGTGGCTGTGGGTGCCTGGGGGGGGGTTGGCTGCCCTGCGCTGCGATGCTGCAGCCAGTGCGGTGCCCAGGGCAGGATGTGGCCCTGCGTGGAGCTGCTTTGGGAGAAGCACTGTCTGCAACTCCGGCTGATTTTCCTATCCCCTTCCCGGGTCCCCATTGCGCCCTGGATAAGCTCCAGGAGATCCAACAGATCCCGCCATGTGTGAAAATGTGCCCGTCACGGAGCCGTGTGATGGGCGGGGAGAGGTTGGAGTTTGGGGTGAAACTGGGTACCCCACGGTGAACTAGGACCACCGCCCACCCGGCTCAATGAAAGAGCATGGTGAAGGAATTCACTTGGAATAAATTGGAATAAACGAGGAGTCTCCATCCAGGCCGGCTACTTGGCAACCCCCTCACTCAGGGGAACAGGAGAGAGGAATAAACATGATGGATGAGGAGATTTGGGATGGATCCATGCGGTTTGCCTTCCCCAGC
>NW_010255089.1:0-281 GCF_000690775.1 Eurypyga helias | reverse complement strand
CGCCGCGCAGCAGCTCCTCAGGAGCTGGGGGCCGGTCCCTGCCAAGGAACCGGCGTGACATTTCGGGAAATGCCAGAGCCATTTGTAAGTGTTCGTTTCGTGGGGGGCCCCATCCATTATGCCACAGCTCTTTGCCAAGCGGCCCGGCGCGCTCCCTGGGCTCCCCGCTAAGCTCCTCGGCAGGATGGGTGCGCAGCGCAGTGGCGGCATCCGGCCACGCTAAAACTCCTCGGCAAAAGCATCCTAAGAGGGGCTGTTGTATTTTGGGGGCTCAGACCCTT
>NW_010255088.1:32533-38744 GCF_000690775.1 Eurypyga helias | reverse complement strand
AAAGTTGTCTGTAACCCCTTGGGGTTTTTTTCTGTTTCAGCCGGTAGTGCCAGCTTGCTCGGAGACCATTTCAGTAGATCATACGCATTAGTCAAGTTTTAAAATGCACCCCTGCACCATACCCTACCTAAAGTATAATAATCCTTTAATCTGTCCACTGCATGACATCTGGACAGTTATTTGATGTAGTAATAGAGAGAAGTGCCAGAGCAGTGGTGGAGAAATGAGGACTTAGGAAAATGCCTGTGAGGCAGTGCCGTGGAGCAGGGGAGACCTACTTGTGTGTACCAGGTGACCAGCCTGTCACTGTGGCTGAGTAAAATCTTTATATGAGAATAATACATCCTGCGATAAGCACAAACCAGAATGGGGCAGGGGGAAGATAAACTACCATGACCCAAGTGCCAGAGCAGTGGTGGAGAAATGAGGACTTAGGAAAATGCCTGTGAGGCAGTGCCGTGGAGCAGGGGAGACCTACTTGTGTGTACCAGGTGACCAGCCTGTCACTGTGGCTGAGTAAAATCTTTATATGAGAATAATACATCCTGCGATAAGCACAAACCAGAATGGGGCAGGGGGAAGATAAACTACCATGACCCAAGTTACAGAAGCACATTAATATTTACTTGATATCTCTTTATACCCTCTAGTCAGTGTGACAGATGTAGCTGTGTTTTAAGACATTATCATTCATTGAAAGAGGCAAAACGCATAGTATTTCCCTCCCTCCTATCCCCCGTAATCTCAGATGTTCGCTCTGTGTGCCGGGGGGAGGAGGTGGAGAGCCGAGCGCTGGTGGGAGAAGAATGCAATTATGCCAAAGCCTCCTGACGGGCATCTACTTCTTCCTTCCAGCTTAGCTGCTCTGACCACAGGCTGGGGGCTCGTGGGACATGGACCAGATTGAAAAAGTGGAAGTAGACAGATGGTTATTTGTAATCATCATGTAAATGTAAATCCTATAAAAATGTTTTCTTTCTAAAGGCTTGAAAGCTGTTGTAGTGGAAAGCAGGATTAAGGCATCGATATCCAGCCTAGAATAATTTTGACCCTGCCACCTTCCCTCCTATCCCATGAATGTTGTGCCTTTATCTTCACTTCCTTTAAACAAATTGCTGGAGCCTCAGTCAAGGAAATTAATTCAATTTCCCTGTAATTCCCTGAGTTTACGAGCATCAGTTTGACCGAGGCCTGGATTTGGGCCTAAGCTGGCAGGTGCTGGTAAGCAGTTGCCTTGGTAGCTGGGACTTCTTTCTTCTTCACCCTCCTTCACTCTGGTGGGTGCATGGCCTGAGTGTTTATGTCAGGACTGCCATTGCTGGATGTGCTTGCTTTCTGTGATCAGGTGCACGGGTACCTATAGATAGACTTTGCACGCCTTAAAGACCAGTGTGACAGCTCGCAGACATGTGGCTTGCTTGAGAAGCGTCACCTTGTTCGAGCTAAAAAGAGACCAATCAAACTTTAATTAACTTTTGTGTGCAGCAGTATGGTAGGCTGTGTGTACGATTTAGCTGTCTTTTCCAGCTCTCCAGTCCCCTGATGTCTTTCGGTGAGGTGCAGCCATCCAGAAGTTTGTGCCCTTCCGAGGCTTTACCTCTCCGTGTAAGAGAATGTCTGCATTGCGGTCGGGCTGGCAGAGGGGAGCAGCTCCCCCCTGCATCCCTGTTGCTGCTGTGGGGGCCAAGTGGCAGCCTCCAAGGTCCTGATCTCTGAGGAGAGCAACTGCAGTGCAATCCCAGCGTGGGCACGCGGGGCGGCATGTCAGCGATCTTTCCCTGTGGCATCTCTTGTTAAATGCAGGGTACCAGCCATGGCAAGCACAAAGGGAGCTGGGTAACTTATGTTAAAATAAGAATAAAGCAAAATAAGAACATGGGGTGAAGAAGAGGAGCCTGAGGGCATCGTTTTACCACTTGTGGTGAATTTAAACAAAAAAAAAGATTGTGCCCTGCCAAAAAGGCCGTCAGGAAGGCTGGCTTCTCTAGTGAACAGAAGCCTCTTGCCAGTGTGTAAAGAGGGTGATCTGCTCAGGCTCACTAATAGTTATTTGGAAGTAGCCAGCAATTGTGGGTAAATGGCTGAGGAATATTCTTGCAGCTCTCTACCATTTTTCTGTTTTCACAGATGACTGTGTTATTAGATATGGTGAATGCACTAAGCTGTGCTGCAGCTTTTCCATTTAGCGTGCTAATAACTGTGAACTCAACTTCAAGTGGATGCTTCTTTCTTCGGTGGCTTTCTGTGCCCCTGGAGCGGGAGAGCCAGACTCAGCAGCTAGCACACTGGTCTCCTCTTGCATGCACCCTTCCTCTTCCTAGCTTCTCTCTGTGCTGGGATGGCTGTGCTGCTCAGATTAATGTCTCCGTTTTGGGAATGGCAGCCCGTGCCATCTGCTCTTTACCTTGTTTTTCCCTGTGCTTTTATTCTTACCCTTTCCTTCCATTACCTGTCTTTTTGTTTTCGTTCTCCCTAAATTTACACTGTTCCCTCTCTTCCTCTGAGTTGTTTTCTCTCTTTAATTTGCATTGCACACAATTTTCTCTTATCTTTTTCTTTCTGTCCCTGCTTGAGTTTTTTCCCTATTTCCTCTTTCTCCAAACATTTTTTGTTCTTCTCTAAAACACAGAATGCTTAGATGGAAGTAGTATGATATATCTATTCAAGATTCGCATATGGGCTGAGGTACAGAGCAAGGTTAAGTAAATCCTGTAGCACCAATTTTGTCTTCCATTGAAGCCAGATTTGCAGTAAGGCTTGGGTAAGGGAATGTGATAAAATCAAGTCACCTCTTAGCCTCATGTTCTGAGGCTGATTGGAACCTTACACAGTTGCTGGGATGATTCAGAGAAAGTTAATGTAATTTTCCATGTATCACCCCAAGAAACTGTGTTTGTCAGGTTCATATAGCAGTGTGAAATGTTCAATGAAACATTTTCCTTAATATCACTGCCAGGAGTTAGGAGTCAGGAGTATAAAGTCATCATGTTGTGGGACCTGCTGATTTTCTGGGGGTTTTCCATCGATGGATGTGCACTGAAGTTCTGTAATTGGACAAAGAATCAAGCCAATAAAAAATATATTTATTTTGTGTGTAATAATAATGGAAGAAGTTGGTGTTTATCCACTTGCCAGTTATATAAAAGAGAGCAGAGCACTGCCTGGAAGTATTACATCTTCCTGTATATCATAATGATCACAAAGACACATGAAGATGCTTCCTAAAATAGGTGGGTTTGTAAGACCTTTTTTTTCTGGTTCTTTCCCTGAAATTGCTGTGGTATTAGCTTTCTTGGCTTTGCAGAAATGTTGTAATGCCAAATAGTCAGCAGCCCATGATCTTCAGCATACTGTTTCTGTGTTGTTTCTTCCATTTCATCTTGAAACTCTGTACATTCTATTTCTGTCAGTTTGGTTACTGTGAATCAGAAGTGTAGGAAAGGTTCGTATTAATAGAAATATTTTGGTGTTGAGTCTTTTGTTAAGTTACTGCTGAAAAAATTGTATCAATGGGGTGTATCACCTAAGAAAAAAATGGATTTTTGCCAGAGCTGCATTTATTGCCAATTGTGTCCTGTTACTTTTATGTTTCCAAGAGCAAGACCTAAATAATCACTCTTTTTGTGTGTTAGAAAAGGAATTAACTTCCAATTAATTTCCTCCTTCCTCTGGGATCTACCTGTGTATCCCAAAATGGGGAACAATAAAAGTTACCCCATATGCCATTTTGAGTGCCAGAAATACACAGCACACTCACCTCAGCCCATTCAGAGACCTATTCTTGTATGTGTTAATCATATTTTCTTCTGGCTTATGAAAGAACCGAAAAATATTTGGTTGCAAGTGTTAAAATGGGGCACATTTTATTAACACTGAAAGCAGTAAATTATCTCTGCTTATGAAGTGAGACTGAGCAATTTCTGCTGAACTCCTCCTGACTTGCCCCTTCTCTAGAATACAGTGTTTTCTAATTTCTCAGAGGGCCCTGGTTCCATTAAGGGCGAGAACTGTTTTAATGCTGTAATGAAAGCCATACATAGATGAAATTCAAGGAGGGGGAATGCCCTAAATTCTATTTCAGTAGCTTGTCTAGCACTATTTTCAGTTTCATGTTTATAAGAATGTCAATTAACCTAGAGACTAGGACACACATGGAAGAATAACGATGAAGTGGATATCACTTTAACACACTGAAGCCAGCTAGTTGGACCTAATCCTTCTTTACAGAAGCTTGATTTACATAAGAAGCTGGCCTATGTTGCCTAATTTAGTTCTCAAATAGCTTGGTGATTTAAATACTCTTTCCTTTCAGTGTCATGGGACAGCACTAGTCAAGGTTGCAGAAATACTAAAACTAAAAAAAAAGGAAGAAATAAATATGCTGGAAGCACACTACCATCAGCTTGATTTCTCTGACACCTTTCAGAACTGGCATGTATTTGGTACTACCAGTAATAGTAATAATATTAGGAATAATAGCAGTACCCTTGATCAAGGTGTAAATCTGAAATTCAGTGTCAGTTGTGTGATTTCTTTACCTGGCTTATGCTGAAGTTGGAGATCCAGCCAAACCAGATATTTAGCATGTTGTACTCTGCTATGAAAAGACCTGCAATGCTACTTTTGCATGGGTGGAAAGTGACCTGTCAAGGTTAAAAAGACTAATGGGTGCTACAGATCTTTCTAATTTAAATGCAGAACAGTGTTTTTATCTGGAGAAAAAAACAGGAAAAAAACCCATGTATGTGAAATCTGCTTCCATTGGATAAAAGGTCATGCCTCAACAACTTATTTTATGAGCTCTTTTATAGTAAATGTAAAAGCCAAGTTATCACCTAATAATGGTTGAGAATTTTGGGGAGGGTTTAATATTATATCTGCATGCATTTTTTTCCCCTAGTTACAATGTTATCACTTCTAGTAACTTTTTTCTTCTTTCTTTCATTTATTATATTAGTGCTACGAGATGACTTCCGCCAAAACCCTACGGATGTTGTGGTGGCAGCTGGAGAGCCTGCCATATTGGAGTGCCAGCCACCTCGTGGACACCCTGAGCCTACCATCTACTGGAAGAAAGACAAAGTCCGTATTGACGACAGGGAAGAGCTGATCAGTGTGAGTACAACTTAGGTGGTTGTCTGTAGACACCGTGCCTGCGTTGAAGCCCCGCAGCTGAGTGCAACAGAACTTAACAGCTTTATAGCCTTTCCCCTAGAGACTCATTGTTCCTCTTGGCAGTTTGCCTTCATGATCTTTCCCAGCTGAGGGAGGGAAGATTGTTTATTTCTTCTGGTTTGGATCTCCTACTTGGATTCTTGAGGCTTGATTTGTATAACCAGAGGTCCATTAAAGCTGTAGATTTGGTTATAGAAGGTGCTCTCTTAAATGGGGGACTCACTGGATGTCTTTGACCAATCTGACCTTACTTTTTCTTGATCTTAATTCACTAAGTTCTCAGTTCAGTGAAAGGAGATTATCAGACTTTAGATCAGAGTGTTGTTTTAAAGATAAAATCAGTCATATCTATGAAGTATACAAATATTCCAGGGGAAAAAAACAATACCTTAGGATGGCACTGGCAATGAGTGTTCAGTGTAGTAACTGGGATGTGTGTTCTCAATAAAGGCTGAAGTTATACTCTAAAGAATGAGTGTTCCTGAATAGGAATACCTGTTGAATAAATGAGTAACACAACAAATTCTGTGACAGAATCAGGATCCATCAGAAATATCTAACTTACTGAACAATTAGAAATGATGTCATGGTATGTGCAAGCAAATGAGATAAATTAAAGGTGCTGGGGCATATTTCATTCCTAATTTTTAATTGCTTAGCTTTTCAATATTAATATTCCCTCAGTAAAGTTTTATGTTGCATGCAGTGATATGTTACTCATTCAATGCTGACCATATTCAATATGGAAGTACCATCAGGAACTTTGTTCATTGCTTTGAATGCCTAAGGAAGTAGTTCAAGTCAAAGAGCCTAAGTGGGTGCTGTTTGTGGGCTAGGCTGTCTCTGCTGGGGTCTACTCAAGAGTAGGGGAAGGAAGAGTGGCAGGGAACTGGTTATCATTTCCTGGCTCTCAAGTTTCTTTGACTGTATTCCAAGCTTATTTTGAAGCACCCCATTGTCATAGAATCATAGAATGGTTTGGGTTGGAAGGAACCTTAAAGATCATGTACTTCCAGCCCCTCTGCCATGGGCAGGG
>NW_010255088.1:0-31973 GCF_000690775.1 Eurypyga helias | reverse complement strand
GTCCAGCTTTTCATCCACCGGTACCCTCAAGTCCTTCTCCTCAGAGCTGCTCTCGATCCATCCTCCACCCAGCCTGTACTTGTGCTTGGGATTGCCCCAACCCAGGTGCAGGACCTTGCACCTGGCTTTGTTGAACTCCATGAGGTTGGCAGTGGTCCAGCTCTCCAGCCTGTCCAGATCCCTCTGGATTGTCTAACTCTTGTCTCAGTGACTGCACAAGCTGCAAACTACCCTGCTCTTTCACTCTATAAGCACCCTTTGTAGCCAGGAAAATGTTCAGTCTTACAGGAGTCAGGCAGTTTGGGCTAGATTCAGTCTGTTTGCATCAAGGAAAAAAGGAGATCTGTCTTAATGAGTGAACAAGGAAAATGTTCAGACACCAGTAAAATAAAATGAACTAAATAAAGCTAAGGAAAATTTCCTTTTTCTTAAGAGAGATGTCAAGAGTGCTTTACATATCATCATTCAAGAAATACAAGCACTCTGCATTGCCAAAGAGGCAGCAAGAAATGTATCCTTTGAAATGTAAAAACATTTAGTGAAAACCGAAGAACAAAGTGAAAAGCAGCTAAAATCAGTCAGTAGGATAAAATGTATTCTAGAACAGCTTGAAGTATATAAGATTATAATTTTAAGCTATACATATATTTACAAGCAAAACTTTTAAATGCCTTAGTTGTGGAACTTACTGCCTGAGAAGGTAGCTTTTTTCTGACCTTTTGTTTGTTTGAAGTTAGAAATGTATTCCTTGTTCTGAAACAGATACGTGGTGGGAAGCTGATGATCTCCAACACAAGAAAAAGTGATGCCGGCATGTACACTTGTGTTGGAACCAACATGGTGGGGGAGCGAGACAGCGATCCGGCAGAGCTGACTGTCTTTGGTAAAGCCACTCAAGCTTTTGTTTCCTTTTCACTACAAATGTCATAATATGAATTGACCTGGGTGACTCATCAAAATGAGAGACAAAACAAGGTTAACAAGACACAGTAGTACTCCTTCAGCTGCATTTCACAGTTTCTGAAGACTAGGTTTCAAAGACTGCAATTTATAATTATGAAGCTCAACATTTTCTTTCTAAGTGCATAGTTTCAATCTAATTGGCGATCCTTAGTGATATGCATACACTCAGCATTGGTAATGCAGGATGTAATGCTCTCCCTCACAAAATTGCAAATGTAATTAAGCTACTTCTGATACAATTGACAATGCCTGCTTAACAGAGATTTGGACCAACATTGCCTATTTAAATAATTTCTTGTTCCTGTGGGGTTATGAAATCAAACCTTTGTAGGATAGCACAGAAGAGCTCAACTGATCAGTAAAATGTCATTGGAAAAAATCCTGAGATCAGCTTTTTGAATATATAGGGATACTTTTGTAATTTATTTTTTAAAGGGCATGAAATAGCTATTCATCCTTAAGCCAGGGCATCATTTAGTTTTTCTGGTGTTACTAAATGTATCAAAAATGAAGAGGTTTCCTGTGTGAAAGAGCTTCCAGATCTGATGGGTGAGGCAAGATGATGTTAGGAATATTTGCCCTGTGATTAGAGTTTAGAGCAAGAATAGAGTAATACTGAACCTAGAGCTGGATCCATCCTGCTAACAACTGGATAAGAAGCAAAGCTGCAAAATCCTGCTGTGGTACATCTTGCAGTCACGATGTTTCTATTTAACATTAGCTGTGGTTTGGTAGGAGTTAACCAAGAGGTCTTGAGCAAACAAAAGAAAATCAATAAGCAAAAAGCCCCTCTGTGCTAAAGAAAACACATACATATGTACAAAAGACAAAGAGAAATAGTATTAATGTTCCCTCCTGCTACACCTCCTTGACATCCTTGATAAAATACCAAAATTTCAAACTAGACCGCTTGTAATTCCAGTAAGACTTTCCATAGAATCCCGAAGGTCCTTTTTGAAGCAAGTGCTCCTAAATTTTTCACCTTCTGCCTCATATGGTGCACTGAAAAACCCAGTCATACATACTGCCATCTGTATTTGCATGTATATGCAATTAATAATTTTCTTTTGTCTGCTTTAAAAAACGTATTATGGGATTCACAGAAGGCGTACAAAAGTTTCTGCTAGGCAAGATCTGTGAGCGACTGAGGATTTCCTGCTTTCTAGCATTACAGGACTGTAAATGCTTCCACTCCGCTTAGTTGTGGATTCATGAAAGCACGTGACTTTTAAAGAGAGAACTAGTATACGAAAAACACAGAAAGGGTATCTATCAATTTATTATGTCCTTTGCAGCCTATCTATTGAAGTTGTGCCTTTACACAGATGTAAAAGAGACATGACGTATCTTCTTCATCACTTAAGTACTGATAATCTCCGGTAATACTCCCTGTGGATAGCAAGCAGATTGCAGTCCTAAACTACAAAGCCTTAAGAAATCCTTAAGAAAATAATTTTTTTAAAAAGCACTGAACTGTAGGAATGAAGGCGGAAATATTCATCTAATTTCATATCCTGCAGAGCTACAATAAGTATTAGGTTTGTCTTGATATGTAAAATATTAACTAGCCAATTACAATACTTTGATTTTTCTTTTATGGAATTTAATCATAGCAATCAACCCCTAAAATACAATCTAAGCTTATTCTTTGAATACTGAACAAAATCAGCAGTAAATGAAATTAGATATTTTAATTCTTTGTATTTGTGTTAGACTACTCAAAGAAAATTGTATTAAAAATTCCTTTCCTACCTGGGTATCTTTCTATCTAAAATTCCCCTTCTATCTAGATATTCTTTTCCTGTCTTCCTTCTTGCTGTACAAGGATAGCATGCAGGAAGCAGGAACTCAGGTTATGATCTGCTGTTTGACAAGACGATTCAACTGTCCTGTGCCCATTTCCTGGCTGCCACCTGGCCCTGAAGCTCTGTGTTGGTGTATTGGGCTCACTCTATAGACATGTCCAGGTTAGTCCTGGTCTGCTCCATACAAAAGAAGGTGGCTTGGCTTTGGCTTCCACCATCAGAACAGTTGTATCTCATTCCTGGACTCCAGGCAGTGACTCATTTGTGGGCGGGTGCGTGCACAGTTCACTGGAGAGCATTATCCATGTTTCCAGGAAGCAATGTATCTACTGGACAGTCCAATCAATCTAAGCATACACAATAAATCCAATAAGTCCAGCAACTCTGGGAAACGTCAGATTGGCTGTGCCTGTTCAGATTGGCTTTACTGAACACAGGCAAACCCACAGTTCATCTGTTAAGTCCACAGCATTCCTCTAGTATGACTCATAGGTTTGAGGAACATGGGAATAGTGTGAAAGTTGAGAAAAAAATGCTAAAAATATCATAATACTTATAGATTATTCATGTGCCCAACTTTAACTGTTTTGACATGCTTGAAAATGGGCTTTATGTTTAAGATGAAGATATTCTAGCTATGAGACCTAGAGAATTTAATAAAGTGGCTGGCAAGCCTACATCTGGTGCTGATTCTGGAGACGAATGCGTATTAATTAGGTGACAATTAATGTTTCTATTCCTTTTCCAAATAACAAACCCCCAAGCCCTTTCCATAGTGTGAAGGGGGCCTTAGTAAATGCACTGCTCTGTAGGAAAAGGAACTTTTTTATACTAGTTCTCAAACCGTTCCAGGAATCAGCCACTTGTTACTTTTGGCTTTGCAAGTTTTTTTGTAATACCTGAAGTTAATTTCTGCATGTGACTCGTGACAGATCTCTGGCTCACTGTACAGTAAATTTAGCTTGAGGCATTGCCTCTGGAAAAACTGAGTCAGTGTGGTGGTAAGTGGTGGCCTGAGGGGAACAGCATGGAAGCGTAGCCTAAAACATTACACCTTTCCTGAGATTACAAAAAGTAAAATAAAATGGGCAATGAGAACCTTGGAAAGAAGTAGGAGGAGAAAATGAGTTTCCCATGTGCAGAATGTGTCCACTTGGATGGGTACCCATTCAGTAACCTTTGCTGAGAGAGAGTTGTGGATGATGCATGTAGATCTTTCATAAAACAAGTCATTTTTTTTTTCATGCCCATTGACATAGGAAACCTAGTTTTCAGCATTTAGGCAGTGCTAAAAGCATCCTTTTAGTGTCGGTGTAGATCACATTTCTTCTGTTCCCAAATCATGATTTGTACTAGCAGAAAATTTCCAACTTTCACAATAAAATATCATAAAGCAAACTGAATATATAAGCGGTGCTCCCCCAAATTATTCCTGTGTTTTGAATAGTGGCGATGATGCAGTGCATTTTGTTAGTCTTCTCTTTCAAGCACAACTGCCAGTTTTTGGCTTTGTGAGGCTCCAAGGTGTAATCTTGGAATAAAGCAAAAAGACAGGGTCTGTTACATAGTCTAGGTTGTCCTTTGAAGGAAGTTAATATCTAATCCATCAATCCTAATGTTCACAAACAGAGGCAGCATGGTGCTTTATTATTATGGATGCACTATTCTAAAGGCCAAATTCAGTAAGTGATACAAATTAGGCTGCTTTGCTTGTGTTTGGGCTCATAGCCTTTGGCTGAGCAGAATTAAAGCAAGATGCAAACCAGAAACAGTTTTATTCCAATTTGTAGAAAACTTGGTTTGTAAATACATAATATGGTGCCAGAAATTAAATAAAGTAAGAATTAATGCTTAAGTAAACCTTTTATCACTTTGTCATGCTACTACACTGTTCTCAGATAAGTTTTCAAGTTGTTTTAACTATTTCAGACTTCTTTTTGTTCCTTTGGACTTAAAATGGTATGTTTGAAGAGGATGTACAAAGGTATGTCTTGTATATTGATTCTGCAGCTCAGTGAAATCAATGAAAGCCTCAATATAGCAACTTCAAGAGGCTGGCATCAAGCAGTGGAAAAAGATATATTTAGAAGAGCCTCAAATGAGTATAAAGCATAACTAAGAAGAGTACAAAAACGTCTTAAAAGATATGTCAATTCAGACATATTAAAGAATGTTTTGAATTTTTTTTTTTTTTTTTTAAAGCTTTGGCACCTGAAGCTTTTTTTTTTTTTTTCCCCAGCTAATAAGGTCCTGTGGGATGGAGAGGTATTTTTGTCTGATGCTTGAAGAGGTATTTGTGTTTGATGGTCTCTGGACATTGTCAGGCTGAAAGAGAGACCGTATATCCAGAACAAGTTACTGTGATGACATGTTGGAAGATAAAAATCCAAAAATCCCATAATGAAGATGTGCCCCATTTTACTTTCCTGAGCTCTGACTATGTGGAAGGCCTTAGCAGAGAGACTTGTCCCATTGTATCCTGGAAATTAATTCCAGAAGCTTTCCCAGACACATGGAAAATCTGTCAAACCTGCGTATATATTCACAGCTCAAGATAGAGAAATTGGCAGTGTGTATTTTGTCCTTCAGAGGAAAGGTCCTCCTGGTTTTCTTCCAAACTTTGTATTTCCACTTGCAGTGTACTTGGGGCAGTTTGCAAAATGCCTGTTAGGCTTTGCAGTATTTGTTATCCACTGATACTGGCAAGTTGTAATAGGATAATGATACTAATGTGAAAAAGGGGTTGTTTTGTTCTCCAAAGTCCGAACCTATTGCTCAGTAAAAACTGAAATTAACATGGTTGTAGATGTATATTACAGGAAAAAACCACTAATAATTGGTAAAAATAATTCTACTTTTATTTGCATGTGACTCTTTAACAGTGCCCCACACCTTTCCTATGCAAGCTCATTGCATCTTGGGTACTGCTTAGAGTGTAGGAGTTTGCAGTGTTTACACAAGTGCTTATTTCTCAAATGAAAAATGGAAAAGCATCTGAAAAAGAGGCAGTAGAAACATGTCTTTAAATATAAAAACATCAGCTTTTGCAATTGTATTTTTGGCCAGCATAGGTAAATTTGGTGTATTCCTAATATTCTGTAGTCTTCCACATCTTCACTTTTTGGCAGAGTGCTTTACTTTATCCAGATCATGTTGCAGTTAATGAAATATCTATGCTGTTGACAGCATTCTCAAGTGAAATTACTTCCAACCATCTAATGTTTCATTTTTTTCCTTTACATCAGAATGCTTAAGTGAAAAAAGCTTTTATTTGCTATTAAATCCGTCCCTAAAACCTTTTAATTTGTATTTTAATACTTATTTCTAGAACACGCAAGCATTTTAAAAAAATGATGCCTTCTCTCCAGCAAAGACAGAGGAAAGAGTTCTAAATCAGATTGAGCCTCTGCATTATGGGGACCATCATAATCCTTCACTCTAGCAGTTGCCTTAGCAGAGAAAATAATATTAAGGTAGTTAGGATCATTTTAATTAGATTGAGGTCCCATATATGGCTGTCTAACTCTTTGAGGAACAGAGAAAGGGCAGTAGTACATCTGAAGGTCATATGAGTCTCTCTAATAGACTGGGATACTCAGACCAGCTGTTAAATAGAGGAAAAATTGAGTTCTGGGGGTAACCTGTGTCAGCACCCAAAGCATGGAAAGGATTTTCCTATATTTCTGGTTAGGATCAGTTTGGTAGGTTTACATGCAGTACATATCTCAAGCACTGCAACAGATTGTAGGTGTGTGTGCAGGTTGCATTAGCAATCCCCTTTCATAACTGCAAGCAAAGTTTATTCTGGAGTTATAAAGGTCACCCTGGCAATAGCACAACTGGTTGACATGGCATATAACCATGGCCTATTTTATAGTTCTCTTCAAAGATATTTAATATTCATCAGAGAAAGTCTGGGAAGTGGGTACTTTATTTACTCAGTGAAAGCTTATAAAATTGCTATATTAAAATTTTTATATATGTCTATGATTTTAATGTATTGCCCTTTCTTATTGTTTCTTGAATATATTGTGTTCTGAATCCTGTTGACAGAGTAACAATGTTTAATTATACCACAAGGTTTTATTTATGGGCAAACCATTTCAAAGGAAAAAAAAAAAAAACCAAAAAGATTTTTTTCTCAAGTTTAGCTCTCAAACTAAATTTGACCTGGCTGTGTGAAGAAACCTTCTCTATTTAGCATGCTTGGGCAAGCAGCGCACTGTCTCCTGAGAGATTAACACTGTAAGCAAGTTATGCAGGTGACTCAAATCCAGTTAATCTCATATAAAGAATGTTAATTGCATTGGCAATGGCATTCACTCTTATCATTTTATAGCTATATAATTAGCTATTGGACATATTTAAGGGGTTCTCTGAATGACACAAATACAGGAAGCAACATGAGAGGTAACTTGTTCTGCCCTGATTCACACTGTGCAAAATGCAGAGATGATGGAAAAATGGAAATAACCATTATTGGTATTTGCATGTCCTTGCCAACTGGGATCTGTACTTACATAGCTATTTATTTTCTAGCAAATTCTTGTGCTTTGGAAAACATAGTTTGAGAAGCTGATCTGAAACAAACATGCATGTATACTTCTGAATTGCCTTCATGTAGAATCAAGTCCTTTACCTAATGGCCTTTGGACCGTTTACTATTGCATTGTCTGGGTTCTCCTCAAAATGTGATAGACGTTTATTTTCTTACTTCCTGTATAGAACCATTTCCAGCCACAAGTAGCAATTTCATAAATATGCATACATTAGTTTCTTAGCTGCTTACAGGCAGCTTTTATAAACATGGTCTAAAATAATTTTTGTATGCAAACCAAGCCAACATACAGGCACTTGCAGAGTTATTTAAACTCAATGTGGATGAACCAGGTTCTCTGAATCACCTATGAGGATGCTGGTCTGGATCTAAATTTCTTGGTTGAGGATCACCTCTTGAAAAACAAATACTAGAATGTGAAGTGTGTTGTGTATGAGCTAAGAGCGGGGTTTGGTCAGAACTCTGCTTGGGAGAGAAGTTGTGAATAAGATACTGTTGCAAACTTGCAGAAAGTTTCATTTAGATATTCCCTCCCAAATCCACAGGAAGGAATTACAGACAGGCCAAGCTCATTGCTGAGCATTAAGGTTAACATACAATGCTTTTATTACTTTGTCCAGTTTTAAGAAGTTTGTCAAACTAAAAGTTTTTGCCCAAAATTTTCCATTCCTGACTGGAAAACTGATTTTTATTTTTTTTTTTAAATTGCCAAAATAATTCATTCTTCTCTAAGAACATTGAGGAGAAAGGGGTAATTGGCGGGAAATAGGGAAGGATTTGAAGGAGAGGACTGGAGGAAGCTTTCTGTCCTGAGCCATCCAGGTTCCTCATATTGAATAGAAAGTACCTAAAATTTGATGGGAAATGGCTACACTGTGCCAGAGATGTAATTTTTCATTTGTCCAAAGAATTCTTCACTAAATTGAGACAATGCACCTCTCTAAAAAAAATAAAAAGAAAACAAATTAACAACAACAACCAAAACTCAACAAAATAAAAACCAAACCAATCATTGATTCATATGCCAGAGACACAAAGCAGAATGCAGATGTGAACAGCATTTTCCTGCAACTGTGCTGCACTCCTGCTTCTGTTGCTGTCCTGGGTTGATGCTTGGTTACTTCAACATATTTTTCTTGTGTTAATATCGTGGATGGGCTGCGTATGAGTGGCACAGAGACAAGAAGCTCCAGTTCAAGTGTGGTTCAAACACACCGTGGAGAGGATTTATTTTGCTGTGAGGTACAAAGAAGTTGGTGGCATGGATAATTGGGAGACTGGACTTGTGACCTTGCTGGGTTCCAGCTATGAAAAGCAATATTCTGGGCTAGGAGGAGACAAACAGGCTAAGGAAGCAGTCAGAGCTGGAAAGAGCTGCTGGCATAGCCAGTGCCTGGAACGGAGAGGGACTCAAGGCACTGTCGCAGGCTGGCAAAGACACATAGGTGAGGGTAGCTGGAAATCAAGAAGAGTAAGGAGGCTACATGCACAGGGAAGGAAAAATCTGATGAACACTCAGGACAGGAGCTGTAGTGAAGGTTATATATGACTGTATATAGTCTTGAAAGAGGAAATAAAGACTGAAATTTCAAGGTGTGTAGAGACTAGAATTGAATTTACTTGCCCAAATGCTGCTGGAACTTGAAGGTCCTGGGCAAGACTAGGAATAGGACAAATGCAATGGCTTGGGAGAAATGAGGAGAAGAATCTTTGCCCATTAGACATGATTTTATCTCTAGTATCTGGAAAAGTGCTGTAGATTCTTGAGCGTGTCTGTTTTTCTGCTGACAAAATATGTTTTTCCCTGCCAATAGGTCCCCCTGCTAGCAGCACGGAATTCCTATGTGATGCTGTCACTCATTTACATAATTATTAACAGGTGGATTTGTGTTCCTTATTTTCTGAATTAATATTCTGATTTGTAAAAGTGGTGAATATTTTATCCACTGCAGCCAGATCTAATGGAAGCTGAGGTTTGAACACACAAAATTAATTCTAAATTCTCAAAAAAAATGCCAGTTTTGTGTCTCAGGTTGAGCCTCAAATTTTAGCTGATATTTTTTACCTTGCTTGCTTCTGCCTCCATTGCACCTCAGAGAGGAGCTATGGAAATACGAGAATTGTTTATGAAGCATTAAGATAGGTGTAATGGAGGTCATGAGGAAATTAATAATTCTGCCTTTGAAGTGAAGTTTGAGTAGTATGACAGGAGGCCACCCACTAAATGGTACAACTAAAGCAAAATATTAAACACCTGTTCATTAAATGAATACCAACAGTCTGGAGATGTTTGGGAAAAAAATAGTATATGATCATATAATTGCAACCAGCCCCATAAGGCATAAACAGAAAGGGAGTGATTAAAGGGCACACAGACAGCCTCAGTTCTGGCACTGAGGTGCTGCATGCTTGATTTTGCAACCTTATTAATGTTCTTTTAATGTGTGTTGAGGGGTTAATTATTACTATTATTATTATTTAGACATAATAAGCATGGGTAGCCAACCCATAAACTCAGTTCTGTAGTTATCAAGACAAACCCCCCTGAGTCAGAATCTGTTATTGCTTACATTTGTGTGAATTTTGAATAATTCTTTAAGTGACATCATACCTTTCAACTTGCTGGAAATGTAATGTGAAACGTAGTGTGTAACCAGTTTTAAATGTCTTCATAATAAATCCCTGTCTTGAGTGGAAATACTGTTTCATATAAACCAGGTCTTATAATGGTTTGACTCTAGCATAAATAATTTATGACAATAAAAGTATTGTATGGCTAGTAGAGGACAGAACAAAATTTATGCAGTCCAAAGGCAACTTGGAAACTAACCCCAGTGACATCCTTTCAAATGAAATTACCGGTACTTTGAGTTTGTACTAGTATAACTGAGATCAGATTGTGGCTCTGCATCTGGATTTTAAGCAGGCCTGTACAACATTATGATGATTAATAATATTTGTAGCTGTGCAGGCTAACATAACAAGGGTAAACAGAACTTATTATTCAGACCTTAATTTAGTTTTCCATGGTGAAGTTAGCGATGGGGATCAGGGAAGCTCTGACCTCTGTACGATAGTCCACAATTGCCTGAGATGCACAACACGGAGTTTACGTTTTCCTCCGAAGCATTGATTATTGCCAAAGGCAGTCTGTCTCCACTGACAGCACCTGTGCCGCCAGAGCAGGCAGGAGCTGTTAGATCACGCTGTGTGTACGCAGTGGTGCAGAGCCAAAATGTTCATGCGGAAGGGCACAGTCATGGACCCTTCTCTGCTGGCGTGGCCGTTGGGCAGTCAGTGCCAGCACAGGCTTCCTTCCAGTGGCACTCTGCTCTTGTGTGAGGGCCGGATGCGACAGCCACCCCCGCTCCAGCCTGGCAGTTACCTTCCGGGCTGTTTATGCACATCATCAGTTCCACTTGTCTGAATTTGTGGAGCTCAGCCTCCTTTCTTCATTCTGTGAATCGATAAATAAAAAGATGCTGAGAAGTCAAAAGTGTTCATTTCAACTCTCTGACTCACTAAGGAATTTTAATGTCTCTTTCAAGAACGGCCCACGTTTCTCAGGCGACCGATTAACCAAGTGGTGCTGGAGGAGGAGGCTGTGGATTTTCGGTGCCAGGTGCAGGGGGATCCCACACCCACAGTCCGGTGGAAGAAAGATGATGCAGACTTACCGAGAGGAAGGTGAGAGTAATGTTCATGTTCCCCACACTTTCAAATTTCATTTGTTGAGTAATGCTGGAATCACTCCCTACTACTTATAATTTCTTATTTGACATTATGGGCAAGATTTATTTGCCATGTTGTTGGTCATTGACACTACAAAGCCTGTTCCAGAGCCAGCTGAGCAGGGCAAACCCTTCTGGGTTGAATTGTCCAAGGTAATGGGTTCCTGTGGAAGGAAGAAAAGTACTGCATAGGTGAAAAAAAAAAGGTGAGGAAAGTGAGCACGTGGGTATTCCCTGAATTTACCGTAGAAAAGTAAAGATGTTTTAGCAGTGTGCTAGTGATAGTAGCCTTCATAATAACGTGCTAATACCAAAAGGGAGAACACTTGGCTGGAGAACTGCGGAGCGGCTCTGTTGCACTAGCAGGATGAATTACAAGCAGAGCGCTGTGGTGGGCCTTGCTGCCTTCTTGGCTAATGTCTGTTAAGTCTTGGAGAGAAACCTTCCTGTTGAGGAAACAAAAGAACAAACTAGCAGAAGCAGGAAACAAAGGTGGAATTTGGAACAGGCCCCTTGTGTTAAAAAATAGTTATTGAATCTGGAACAAATACAGAGAAAATTCCAGAGTGGTAAGGCGATGACAGTCTGTCTTATAAAAGGACATCAAATTAGCTTGACTCCTTTCAGCTAACAAAACCAAGTTCGGTCCTTGCTTTCTGGACCTGTTTCTAGTTTTGATGCTGAGTCATTGTTAGATTAAAAAATCTTAACACAGAGATAGGTCTGGGAACAGGAATGAGAACCCAGGTCTCTATAACCCAACCAATCCTGGATGTGTGAATCCCGATTCATTTTTGAACATTGCTTTTAAATTTAGCAGGAGACACAAATAGTGCCCTTTTTTTTTTTTCCACCACGATTGATTGTACTTTTCCATCAGTGTTGGATATGCTGGTATGTAGCTGATGGAATGTGAAGAAAGGAAAACAAAATCTAGATCTTCTGTTCTTCAAGGGGGTGGTTTAAACACTTCCCTTATGTAGGCTGGCTGCCAGTGTTATTTCTGCTCCTTCAATCATGATCTTAAAAAAAGAGCAGCTGCAGTAGTGTCTGTGGTTAGTTTGTGTCAGTGTATACTGAGTGCATTGTGAGCAGACTACTGGACTGGGCCTAACTAAAGCAAGTTAGACATTGCAGTCTGATTTCTTCTTCACATCATGTCTTAATGTCTTCACCCCAACAGGGTGAAAAATGTGATAAGACTCTTATCTGGCGGTCTTCATCCACTTGCTAAATGTGGCACTTAGTGTCACGTACACTTTCATGAAAAACGATGGCAAAATTCGTGAGTCACACAGCACTTAGTCCTGTTTGCATCTTGGGTTAATATCTTTTGTTTCTCAATTTCTAGATCTTTAAAATCCCAAAACTCACATTGGAGAATACCCGTTTTACTTTCCACATCTTTAGCTTTGTAAGATGTTGTATGTGTGCATACATTTCTTCAGTTAAATATATTAATGTAATGATACATAATATTGAAAAAACATTTCTGTGTAAGTAGACATGCATACTTATATATAGAAATACGAAACATTCTTAAATTAATTTCCTTACCATTTAAAACAAATTCAAAAATGCCATAGCTTTTTTGCTAACTATATTGATAGATGTGCATGTATGTAATACATAAAATGTTATTTTGAAAACTAGACTTTTGGATGGCAGGATGAATTTTTCTTTTGCTTTCTACTTAACTGTTCATTGTAGAGTACATAGTAAATACATTGTGCTTCTGTGATTTATCGTCAATACCATGCAGCTTCTGTTCTTTTAAATCATATCTACTTCTAGGTCTCATAAGCAGGAGTAATAGATGATGAACCAGCAGTGCCTTTGATTAGGTTACATTTTTATTGGTTTTGGTTTTTTAATGACTATGTTCCTTCTTTTGCTTTTATATGTTACTGTGAAAAATGTATTCCTGTGTGCTTTGAGGTAATTTTTTCTGTTCATTCATGATGTATTTTTAAGAAAGAAGAAATGAAATAAGGAAGCATAGGAAGAGTTTTCACTGGACTTTTAAATATAAGAAGAGAAGGTTTGTTCAGTACATTCTGATCATAATCGGCTTCAGGCTCAGCAACTATGCACAATGTTTTGCAGTGTTTTTACACTGCTGTTTGACATTTCACTAACTGTGTTTTGGCATCTTAGAATAGGAAGTGGGGGTATGTCTCCATTTATGTCTGCTTCCTAGAACACCACAGGGATTGATGAGGAAGGGACAAGGTTGCAGAATCCCATGCTGGAGACCACCTTGTGTGAAAAAGGATTACCACAGCTGCTGCCCATGTAGTGGGTTACCGTCTCCTGAGCCACGTAGATTGTGGTCATCCTAGTAGAGTCCAACATGTACACTTCAAAATCACATACCTCTGATGGTCAGGACTGTATATTTTCTTTCCTAAAATGTACCATTTGTATGACAAGATACGTGGGTAAAGTCTTCACTGTGCAATAGTGGAAATTTCCAAACTATGCTGCATGATACTTAATCAAGGAAGATAAACTTGGAACATCTAAGAGTGAAGCTATTGGTCTTCCTGGGTTTTTTAATACAAGTAAAGAAATTTGCCCAGTTATAGTCTGGATGGATGGATGGATGGATGGATAGATGGATGGAAAAGTGGTAATGTAGCAATTTCATAAACTAAGAAGAGAATTTTTAAGTTTTTCCTCCTTGATGAAATGGGACTCTTTTTTTTCTTGGGGGTAAAACCAAAATAAGCTTTCAGTTTTTGACCTCCTGTATTTTAAGCTTTTTAACATCTACAGTGAAATATGAAACCCTCAAGGAATTCCCTTTGTTATTCTTCCTGCATACATAAATCCTTCTTCTGAGGAGATCTGTGCCACTATTTGTCTTACAGCTTTCAGTATCAATTTCCTGTTTTTACAGCTAACAAGCTTCTTTGCACATCTGTAAAGTTTTGGTTCTTCATTAATTTCCTTTTGGCTTCATCCCTGGATTATGAAAAAATTATAGTATGTACCTGCTTCAACAGTTATTGCAAATTTTTAAATTTGTCTATTGTTAGTTCAACTTTCAAAAGTGTTTAGTTCAGTAATAGCGAAGTGGGCTAAACTGAATTTTTGTATGCATTTTGTTTCTGTAATTTGGTCCTGGTGAATGCCAGAATCAGGATCCATTGTCTTTTTAGAAATCTTTCTTTGTCCTTTCATCTTACTTCCTATTAGTTTTTTTGGTGACACATATGAAAGCAAAGAGAAAAGTAATCACAGTAATTTCTAGTGACAAATGTAAACATTATTGCTCCACCAATTGGTGTGCTGAGTAATAATTGGAAAATAATTTCAGGCTGTTACAGTTTTAATTATAAAGGTCCCTGGTGAACTCTAAGCATCTCTAGTTGCAATTGGATTGACTGACAAAAAAAAAAAAGCAACTTCTAAAGAAATTAGAATGTTTGAAAATATGACTACTTAAAAAAAATAATTTGGCCATTTTGTTGAATTGTCTGTGTAATTACCCAGAAATTTATGAATAGCCATGAAATAAGAATGAGAACAGATGGACATGAATTTATTCTGAGAGTGCAAGGCTTCATTGCAAATCTTAACTATTTTGAATTGATGATCTAAAACAACTATGATAGTCTATACTTTGAATTTAAAATCTTAAAGTGGTCTTAGACTGGAACTTTTCAAAATGTCTATGAAAAACAGGTCTTAGTAACAGTCAAAGGATATTACTTTTCCAAAATCTTGTAGACCCAACTTGAGATATCAAATACTTTGGTACATGTCATGGAGACATTGCATGGAAAGCTGTAAGAATGACCAGGTGGAGACAGTGTTGTTGTTTATGTATGCTAACTGTTTTCATAGTCCTTTTACATTATTGCGATAATGAATAAATTAATTTATTCAGACTTGAAAATTCTGTTTAGAAACTAAATCAAACCCATGAATTAATAATTTGCTATTAAAAATGTTTATACTGCACCAACAGAGAGAAACAAAGTACAGTGTGAAGGGGCATGTAAAGCTTTCTCCCGGAGGTGTCCATTTAAAATCAGTGACCCAAGACTGAAATGCATCATGAATCAAGGGTAGAGATGCATGATGTATATTTTATTTTAATTACTCTAAAAATTCAGCATCACACCATAGCTTCCACAGTACACAAAGGCCTGGGAATAGTTAATCAAGTATGACTCATGTCAAACTATGAGAGGTGAACAGGATATTGTGGGGGCACCAGTCTTATGCCTTTGGCTGAAATATTAGGTTCACTATTTCACTAATAGACATTTTTTTCATTATAAGCGACTCAGGCCACTGTGGCCATGCAGAATGACCAGGACCTATTAAAAATTAAATGAAAGTTGTACTTATACCTTCAAGTCTTTTTCCAGCCACACATTTAGGTAACTTTCCCTTTGTCTGCTTGGCAGAAATAGAGATTAAACTCTCCTGCTGATGGTCTTCTGCGTGGTGAGGAACTCAATATGGCCTGGATAAACTTCTGATTCATCTGCATTTTAGTCCTGGTAATAGGAAAAAAGCGATATTATTTGAGAGCCTCCAGTATGAGAGTGGCATATCCATGACTAGCAATTTAATAAAATTTGAATAAGGTTTGTACAGTGTTTCATGTCTTCAAATTTTCTAGCGAAGCCGGAGAGAGCAGCTGCATAGTCTATAATTACATAGTAACTAATACAGATTTTTTTTTTTTTTGGAGGAAGTGAAGAGATTTTCAATTACAAGTTAAAATTTATGACACACTATAATAACTGTTTAAACCTTTTACACAGAAGCTAGCAGTGCCGGTTCTTTGGGGGAGTGAGGTTAGCTCAGCAAATGTATTTTTCAGTTGCTTAAAAATGACTGTGTAGCAATCACATGGGCCTTTTTTTTTTGTACTCCAGCCCAGAACAGCTGGTTTAGCTCAGTAAATACATCTTTAATGAAATTACAACCGGCTTTTGTAAGTTGCCTTTACAGTCACTGTCTGATTAGATGAATATTGTACTAGAGATGAAAAGTGGCAACCGAACCAGCAGGAAGAGGTATTTGTTTTACGTGCCACCCACGCAATAGGAGTGTAGGCAGAAAAGCCAAGAGTGATGCTTCAGAATGAAAATGGTGTGTAGTTTACACAAAGTATATTGCCAAGTGTTAAGAGATTGGAGGTTATTATAAAACAGAGCAGTGACACACAGCAATGAAAATCATAAACAACATAGCTTTCTTATTTACTAAAGATTAGGAACATTAATTAAAAAATATTCGTGAGAATGCATTCTTTTATCGTGTTAAAAATTACTCATATATTTAAAAACATCGATGGATTGTCATTATTTGCTGAGAACCACATATTTTATATTTATTTTAGTTAGCTTCTGTAAGTGACAGACACTAAGGTTTAACTGTAACTGCAGTTGAGAGTTTAGGCTTAACTTTTTCAAGGGTAGATGTTAACTCCAGCAACAAAAAGTCTGCATAGATGTTAGTCTTGCTGTGTCTTTAAAACTGACCTCTGTGTACCAGAAAAGTAATTGCATACACACAGGCTGAGCAGAAACACTGTCTGTCACACTTTGATACATGTGCCTTTTCACTGTCTTCCAGGTGAAAAATCTTCAAAATGGATTTAAATGCAACTGACAGCAAAATTTATCCCAATAAACTCAGAAAAGTTACAGTTTTTAAGAGGACATCCAGAAAAGCCTGATAGCCAGAAATGTTCTGCATTTGTATTTCTCCATGGTCACAGGATGAGGTCCTGTAAGCCACAGAGAAAGTAATTTTTAAGAATAAACAGTGCTACATAATGCTATTTATATTCTGTGGGTGGGATAGGGAGGTATTTAACTACAGCCTCCTCTAGATACAACCAAGGGGAGAATGACCTTTCAATGAAATACGAGTTAATAACACTACAGCGCTGTGTGCTTTGGTCGAGTTAATCTCTGTGCAGATTGTAACAAGATGCAGTCTAATGTGTATTGAAAATTAATTAGATTAAAGAGTGTGTTTTAGTAGTGTAATGGATATAATCTTTGGTTACATCAGCAGATTTCTGTTGCAATTAATAACAATTAACGGTTTTAAATAAAGGGTCAGGGAAAAAGGATGGTTTTCATATTAGCTGTATCATATGTGCTGTTCATCACCTCTAGTTAGATCCAGTATGATATGCATGCCCATCTTTTGTTTCTTAAGCTAAAGCATCAAGAATAGATTAAGTCCCTTTATGAGGAGCATAGGGGAGAAGATTGAACTTTCTTCATAGCTTGTCAGAAGTAGACAGTGAAAGAAAGAGGTTTAATATGCTATTTGTATTCTCACATACATCTGGAGGGAGTAGAGGTGGTTTGCAGAGGATGTTGTTATCTTGGGTTTAATGCAGCACATGGCTGGCACAGGGCAAGCCACAGTGCAACTTGTGGAGAGTCTGCGCAGCCCAGCTGAACACAGGCAGATCTCAGCAGAGTGCTGCGTAAGCATCTTTTTTTTTTCTGTTTTGTTGCATCGTTTGAGGAAACCTCTCCTACAAAGACAGAGATATTTAGAGAGAGAGATGATTAGAGGTAAAAGGGAGGCAGGTGTCAGTTTACTTTTGTGCATAGAGCATCAAGATGATGTACCCCAATGCTAATGGGGACCCCCTCCTGTTGGTTCTTTTGGCTGATAATCCCACTTCTCTGATTGATATTTTGCCTGTCAGTGATCCCTTCCTGTTCTGTAAGTGGAAAAATATTCCTTTCAGTTTTCTGAGGTATACATGGCCAAGTGTAAATTGGAGTATTTTTTGACATTTAAAAATCCCTCAAGGCATGGCGTGGTATAATGTCCTGTAAACACATCGTCCCAGTTACACAAGAAGTCTATAGTCTAACTCAGCAGTTGTCTGCCATTCAATTTCTATGGAATATTAAATGCTGTGAGCAGAAGTGTTAGACATGTGGCTCTGCTAGACTGATCAGCAGAGAAACAGTTAATAACATTGACATTTAAATTGGCTTCATGTTAAGTGTCAGTTCCCACCACAGCGCTGAAGAAGAGCTATTGTTTCAGGCAGTCTGTTTGCGGATGCATGAAAACAGTCTCCAGTTGGTTACATAAGGGTCAAGGTTGGGAAAATAGCTTTACAACTCCATGGACAGCAACCATAGAAGAAGGGTGTCAACTAGCACTCCTGTCTACATGTTTTCTCTTTATGCTACGTGAACCATTGATGGTCTAGGAAGTGATCACTGGCAGTGCACTTGAAATAGTATTGTCACAAGAGAATGGTGTATTTTTCATACTCTCTTGTTTAATATCTTAAAAATTTTGAATTTCAGTGGATTATTGAAGTCATTAGCAGAGTTCCAAAACAAAATTTAATGCCAGTAGTAGTAGCCTTACACATGGATTTATCTGAATTTTCCATAATAGATTGCAGTAAACAAATGGTCTTGCAGGAAGGTATGTAGAATTTCACTCAAAATGCCCATTCTAGTGCTTGAATCTTTCTTCAGTATAAGAAAAACAGTATATTAAGTAAAAGCTTAGTAATCTAATAGCTTATATACTGTACTTATAAGTTTCAGAATATTGAGCTATCCTGCTTTATTGAAAAGTGTAAGGGTATGGAACAGTTTAAGCTCACTGTTAACAGTTTATTGACTATTATAGAATGAAAAAGTGAAGATAGCTAACAGTTCAGTTTTTTTGTAAAACCGTCAGGCAAGCAGGGAGAAGGAAGCTGGTATTTACATTCAAGTGGGAGTAAGATTCAAAAGCTCCGACCACAGTATCATTGATGCCACTGGAATGACTGCCCTACAGGGATTTCTTCTGCTTCAACGTATTCCATGCCTCCATGGGATACTAAAGTTGTCATCCCAGTTAAAAGCAAACAAACAAAAACTGCCAAAGAAAATACTGCAAGGTGAAAGTTTTAACCTTAAGAACTATTTCCAGTTCCTATTACTAAGTCCTATGTTGGGAATTACTTAACATTAGCAAAAAGTACTTTTTAATATTACGACTTCTGACTCAACTGTAATATTGAAGTCACTTTCATTAAAACACTAACATGACTTCATCTTTAATTACCACTTCAAGGTTGGTTACTGATTCGAAATTCAGATTAGAAAATATTTCAGTTAGTTCTCTGACAAGTTTATCGTAATCATTCATCATGCTTAAGGCAAATAATAATAGGCCAACACAAATTCTATTTATTTCAAACTAGTCATAATCTGTGTGCTCATGTTAAAAAAAAAATACATCAAGCCATATTTAGTGAGTGCATGATTCCAGTCTGGGCTCAGATCTTCTTACTGTGTTCCAGTCCTTGCAGTATCATTTCATTTTTTAAAAACCAGAAACGGACAGTATTTTGGTTTTCCTTAAAATTAATTTCAGTGACATGTGCTGAGCATATCAAAGATCAAGGGTGCTTTTCTGACGGGTGAATTTATGGCATAGGCATTAATAATACAGATTTCTCCAAGTGCCTGACAAATGTGTCTCATCTGGGAGGGAAAGGACTACTTCTGGTGACAGGAGGATAGGTCTCCATGCCAAGTCATTACATGGTCTCTTAGCTCATACTTCCACCAACGTTCCAGTTTTTGAAATGTGAAGCTCTGTCTGGAACTAAAATCAAATCAGAAGCCCATTTTGGGTAATTATCATGTGGTAATTCCCTGTGAGTACTTCTCTGTGCAAACAGAGATGTAGAGGTAAAAGATGGGAGCCTGCATCAATTTAGATAGAGTTTATCGAGTCACCGATTCCCAAACGTAAGTTTTGTTCTTAACTTCTATGTGTTTCCAAATTATTTCAATGGGAATAAAAGTCAGTCTCATTTTTCTTTCTTGGGTCTCTTCTGAACATGTGGCTACTAATTTTGGGAGGCACTAGTTACGTGCATTCACATGTGTAGGTTTGTGTGTAAAAGTAGTACAATGCTTCCAAGAAGTTGGAAAACACTGTTTCCTTGGACACAGGTATGGTTTTACAGTGTCGGTCCAATCACTGTTAACTGTTAGATACATCTTCAGTGAATTTAGGCCATTCTATTAAATGCCGTGGTTTAAGGCACAGCGCAGCGTGCGTTTGTGATTTATGTTATTGCAACTGAGAGTGTCCACCATAAAAAATTACAAATAATCTGCTGATAACAACCCATAAAAGATTTTGGACTGAAGCAGAATCTGTTAACAGTGTATTTTAAGAAATTCAAAATAGTGAATAGTAACGTTTATTATTTAGTTCTTTTTCTGAAAGTTTTTTTTTTTTTAGTTTCCAACTAAAGTTGGAAAAAGGCCAGCAAACCATTTTATGTGACTACTTGCATATATGCCTTGCACTAAGAAATTCAAGGTAATGTCACACTGAATGGTGATGGCATGAATGGTGTAGCCAAAGAATAAATAGGAATCTGGACATGTAGATGTGAACAGCAGCCATCCTGTCAGCACCTTGGGGGATAGCTCCCTGGTAGCTCAATTTATCATAGCTGCAAGCAGCATCTTGGAGACACCCAGCAACATACAGCCTTGATTTCAGGGGTAGAGCAGTGATTTGAGACCAGTGCACGCAAATGTATACATTCATGCTCTCTCTTTTGCTGATTCAGGTTTTGCTAGGGGAAGAAAAAGACTCTTTTGTCTTTCCCTTGAAAGCTGTCACTCATATAGGTTTGTGCTTCTTTCCTCTTCCACTTATCACTGCATGGGATGGAAGTGAAAAAACCCTACATTTTTTGTAAGGGAGCTGGCAGTAGGGGGTGGCTGCATCACTGATGGGAATAGAGGCTCACCCTTCTGCTGAAGCAGGTAACAAGCTCATGCTTCTGATCTCACTGCAGCTTCTCTCTGGCTCCGTCCATCTGGCACAGATAAGTCTAGGAGCCAGTGAAAAGCTGTGGCACTGTGCTGGGAGCTGAAGTGCCAGCACCACAAAAGAGAAGTGGAGACAGAAGCTTAAGCCTCCTTAACTACCTCCTGTTTACTCCATTTTTGGCCAGTAGCATCTCTCTATTTGGGCTCCCTAATCATTGATGTTGTGAGTAATCTTGAAGCTTTGTGCGTGTTTTGCAAAACAGTCTGGCAAACAGGCAAAAGAAAATAGAGCAAAGTAATTTTTGTGCCATCTCTAAAAAACAGGAAAGCCTACCAAGCCTACATACAGAGGTTTTTATATATATTTTTTTTTAATTGACAGTAATGTTTTAGAAAAAATTGTTGAGGTCAGTGGCATCAGTTCACAACAGTTGAGACGTGAGTTTCTCTTGCAAACTCCCTTTAGCAAGAAATACATCTTTTTGAGTCGGTTTCGTTGAATTCAGTAATGCATTCTCACAACTTTAAAATCCACAGCTGAAACAAGTGCATCCCTGTATTATCAGTTAGACACAGTTGGATCTCTAGAAGTGTAATGACTCCAGCTGCAAACACGGTTTTGCTACCTATACATGCAAAGGGCAAAAAGATACATATATTTTTATGCATAGCTGCATGCGCTCTTTTTAAAATCTGGACGACTAAGGGTTCTGTGAAGCACCGGTTAAAACATATATCAAATGGAAAAAAGCATATTGTTGAATCTCTCTAAGTTCAGTAAGTTATCTTTTTTTTTTAATTAGATAACCGTGGAAGATTGGTGGCTGAGTATGGACAGATCCACATTTGAATGTGGGGAAAAAAATGATAACTGTGACAAAAGCAGATTAATTCAAGATTATTCTTAGATACTTAAGCCAATGCATGAATCCAACCTCAGTACATTAATTTGTGATACTTAAAAGCACTTAGTGTGTTTTGTTTTATTTGTTATTTGGTTGAGCAGATGGTAATGGTTTTGACACAATTCAGTTTTTTATTTTTCTTCTTTTCTTTTCTTGAAAAAGACAAGGCTCTTTTTCCCACTTTGTCACAGCTGGTTACCAATCAATCTCAATTCACGGTACAGTGATGATAGCACATGTTGTTCAGGGGCCAAATCTGATTGGGTTGCATTTTCAGCAGTGTTTCATATCAAAAAAAAAAAAAAGTGTCTGTATGGCAGTGACTGTCAGCACACTATTGTACAACTGTCATTAATCAAAACTAGCAACAATGAATGCATTCATATGTGCCAGAGACTGCCAGATTTCACTCAAAATCACCCAATTTCTATTAGAATTTCCTCACCAGCAGTGTTTTCTCATCTGCTTGTTGTTTCTCTGTTTCTTTCTTCCTTTCCAGTACCCTGCCCCCCCTTCCTACTTGGTTAATTAAAGGCAAACCTGCTCTAACTTACTTGTAGAACTGAAATTATGTAAGGTGGTGTCCCAAAGTGGCTGGTTTATATCTAAGCACGGGCCAACTAGTTGGTAAAAAGCCCTCTCCCAGCTCAGTCTGATGGCTGAAGTCTAAGATGAACTGAAAGGTTAAGCACCTCCAAATTCTCTTTTAACAAAGAGAAGTAGTTAAAATCAATTAAATGGCCATAAACATGTGAAACTGATGTCTGACACCCTACGTTTTCAGCTGAATGTTGGCATTTGTTGGCTAGGAGTCAGCAAGATTTTGGCAATATGTCAGAAGGTGTTTCTTGACACTGTACATGTTTTGAAGGCATTGCCTTCTTAGTGCACTGGCAGCGTGCAGGGACCAACTTAACCAGTACACTTCGTTTTTCTCCATCATCAATCCGAGACTCTGGTAACGTCTGCCTCAGATTGGTGTTAGCAGTCAGAGAAGCCCTGATCCCAATTCCCAAGTGTTCAGCAGCACTAATCCAGATGAGAGTGAGCTTCCCCAGAAACTCAGGTGCAAACATCTTGCTGTGGGAGTATCAGGCTCTGGAACTGAGAGGAGAGAGGACACTGTTCAGGACTGTGCAAGAGATTGCTTATAAAACTGAAAACATGTTCAGGCTTCACTCCTTGTTACTTCACGGTCCCTTTCTCACAGAAGCTCCTTGTACTGCTTTGAATCAGGCTACAAGCCAGTTTTTTCCTTTCTCTTTCCTGCCTGTCAAAGCTTTTCACTGAACTGTGGTGACTTCTGGGGACAACGTGGGTGGAACAGATGACTGAGGAGCAGCATATCAATACTTCAGGACAGCAGATGGTTATAATGCCCCATGGGTCCATCTATGTATGAATCTAATTGCTAGATGACACGTTCTGTCAGGGTGGTCCAAAAACCCACTATGGCCTTGTTGAAGAAGCAGCCTGGGAGAGCTGGACCTCTCCTCTCAGTAATTGATAACTGGGCCATGATAGTGACATGTTTAGGCCACCCTCCATTTCACGACCCAAGTGGTAGACGATGGCTGTGCCCTCACTCTGCGTCCTGGCATGCCATGCAGCTGGCTCATTCCCCCAGCAGCCTCTGCACAATGTGCATGATTGGCAGGTGCAAGCATAAAGACTGCGGAAGCCTCCAAGGCAGCTGGCTGGCATGCCAGCACCAGCACATCGGTGAGATGGAGGAGAGCGAGTCAGCTGCAGCCCACAGCAGACCGGAGGGCCCTTGCCCAGGCTGCCTGCATCCAGCTACTCGGCCAGATACAGGCCTGCCACCTGTCTGCTTTTATCTCGGCAGCAGTAAGTGAACCACAGGGATGGGTTTTGTCCAGAGGCAGGGGGAAGCAATTAAATAAATGGTTAATTGTTGCATAGCTTTTTAACTATACTTCTCCTATCCAACTCCTATTTATATTACAGCTCATCTTAGTTTTCTCATCTTACAGGAGCTGAATGCAACTTTATATTTTTAGTCCCCTAAGGCTGTCATCATGTCAAGAAAATAAGCATTTTCTCTTCTCTGCAACTCTGTGGTCACCAAAGACAAATAACTGCTCCATCGTTGTGGGATACTGTTGTCCTATTCTTGAAAATTTTAAGGGAGACAATTTGCCTTTTGTCTCTTATGAAAACAGTGATTTCTATTTGCCATTGACTAGTGCAGCACAGCATGCAAAATGACATAATTTGTGAGCAGTCGAGAAGAAATGTGCCTCAACTGCACATGGCTGTTGAATGTAGTTGCAATAGATCCGTACTGCTCCGGAAACTGCATATTAAAATCTCTAGTGTCATAATTCCTTCCTCCCCCAGTGGTACTTTGCTAGCCAAAAAATGTCCCTAAAAGTTTCTGAAGTTTTCCATGGCATCTGCTTATTCTTCACCTTGCATATCTCTTATTTATTAGTTAAACCTGAGGTATTGCATATATGTGTAATTAAGTGTAACTCCTAATGAAAGGGTTATTATATAGAATCATAATAGAATTATAGAATTGTTTTGGGTTTATAAGACCTTTAAGATTGAGTCCAACCATCAACCCAGCACTGCCAAGCCTACCGTAAACCATGTGCCTATGCACCACGTCAACTCGTCTCTTAAATACTTCCAGGGGTGGTGACTCCACCACCTCCCTGGGCAGCCTGTTCCAATGCCTGATAAGGCTTTTGGTGAAAAATCTTTTTCTAATACCCAATCTAAACCTCCCCTGGTTCAACTTGATGCTGTTTCCTGTTATCCTATCGCTTGTCACTTGGGAGAAGAGACCAACACCCACCCCTCTGCACCCTCCTTTCAGGTAGTTATCGAGAGCGATAAGGTCTCGCCTGAGCCCCCTCTTCTCTAGCCTGAACAATCCCAGTTCCCTCAGCCGCTCCTCATAAGAATGTTTGACAGAATGTTTAACCTCAAATTGGTCTTTTTCAATTTATTTTTAACTCATGATTAAAATAGACTTACTGAATATGGAATGAAGCTTTATCGTATTGTGCTGAGTGTGAAAAGGTGTCTTGACTTCTCTCTATTCTTGGAATTGCTAGTAATGCTCTAGTTGGTGTGAGCTTAAATTAGACATAACAGAACTTTAAATGTCTCAACAAATAAGATCCTTTGAGTTAAGATCCTTTAAAGTTTGTTAGTATACAGTGCTCGCTCTACAAATCTATACTAAAGGAACCAATAGCTGTGTATATTATGTACACAGAAATTAATGGTTTGCATTCTCAAAGCATTTAAAAATACTCACAGAGCCTCATGATATTCCTGTAACTACTTGCGTTACATTCTTATTCATCACAATGTTTAACGGTGCTCTTCAGCATGTTTCCTGAAGAAGGCTGCAAAGGCTTCACTACCTAAGAAAGAGAAGGTAAATTAGTTGTTCTGAAGTTACATCATGAGTGTGTATACAGTGAGAAAGAGTATTGGTGTCTCCTGAAGTCTCAATCTTTCTTTAGTTTCATGTTCCTATTTCACTGTTTGATACATGAGAATCTGAAGCTAACTCTAGATTCAAGGTGGCTTAATTGAGGTATCATGGTCTTATTATGTCTAGAAGAAATATTGTTGAAAATAATTTTACAATAGAGTATTTCAAGAGTAAAATATCCATGCTGGAAACCAGGTTTTTCTTGAATTGGGAGCCAAAGAAATTTCATACAAGATAAAGTCTCCCATTGACTTTAATGAGCTTTGGATCAGAGCCTAAAATACTTTGTTAAGCATGACTTCTGCAGGATAGTAACAGTTTAACTGAAAATATTTTTCTAGGTGTAAGCACTCCAAATGCCTCGAGAGTGAACATTCATTGTGTGCTGAAGTACTATGTATGATTTCAAGTTTTATGCATCCTCATAGTTTTAGAATTATTGCAACAGTAGGAACAAGGGAATGGGCAAAGAATAATTAAATTCTTTCTGATTTTTTTTAATAAAGAGAAAATATTACTGTCCACCCTTAATGAATCATTTCATAAAACTTCTGTGAAACTGATACATTTTCTTTAATGTGCCTCTTCAATAAATATGACCTTCCAGAGCCTAAATGTATTTTTTATTGTTTGTAATCATGTAGTGTCAGATCCTACCCACATACTCCTGGTTTCCCTAAGGGATTGCTGCTGTAGAGAAAAACTATATATAAAGGGAATTTTCCAAATCAGCAAAAGGTAAAATGTGTAGCTCACATAGTTAAAGGCATGATAAACCTGAGCTGTCACATATTGATAACTGATGTCTGATAGCTTAATTTTATCTTATTGCTCTAGATCAAGGACAAAGTGAATGATATTATTAATAAAGCCCTAATACTGAGTGAACATAGCAATACTAATTTTATGTAAAGTTTCTAACTAATGCAGAGTGCAGTAAAAGTGTCATGAAGATTAATGCTTGGTGGAATTATCTAATGCTAGATAATAATTTATCTTCGAAAGTTGGCTCCAAGATAGTTTCACACTGGCATATTCCAGGTGGTATTTTTTGTTCTTTTCTGTTGTCTGCAGAAGTTTTCATTCTTTTTCTGTAACGCAGGTATGACATCAAAGATGACTACACTTTGCGCATTAAGAAGGCCATGAGTACAGATGAAGGAACCTACACGTGCATTGCTGAGAATCGGGTTGGAAAAGTGGAAGCCTCTGCTACCCTCACTGTTCGAGGTGAGTGTTCCCATGGAGGGAGGGCCTGTGTCCTGTATGGATGAATTGCTTTCTGACGGAATGGGCCACATCCTTACCTCTCATTTTTTGGGTTTTCACATGCCCCTTGCAATTGCAGGTACTCTCACTGATTTACAACAGTGGTAAAATGCAGGTCCTGTTGACATGTCAGGCAAAATTTGAATGGACTTCAATAGGATAGGATCTTCTTGCAGTTAAAGAGCTGTTTCAGTGTTCTTTTATTGAAGAACACATTCATATATATATATATGCATAGGCAAGCACTACGTAACGTTGGGCATAGACTTTAATACGAGAGCCATCAGTTTAGGCTATTATGCATGTACCTTTCTCCTTAAGAAGCATAATAACTAACTATGTTTATTAGTGCCAAACGTAATGCAGATAGTATTATTATGCAATTAGCTCTGCCGTAATTAAATTCTCTACCATTACTCTTTACCTGAAAGATAAATCCCAGCCAAAGGAAAAAGAAAATGCAAATTAGATTTTGTAAGTGTTACAAGGTAAAGACTAACATATTCTCTCCTAAAATGTTCTTGGTCTCTAGTATCCACTCAGTGTTTATGTGCTGCTGTTTGATGTGGTAAGGAGGTTTTAAGACTGGTGGAATAATGAGTTGCCAAAATGTCTTTCATGACAGTAGATACAGACATGCTAAAGATTATGGGGAGAGAATAAAGTTTTTCGGCTAATATTTCCATATGAGTAAATAGAATATAATAGTTATTACTACATTCCGAAAGATAAGCAGCAATTTGGCACAATGGATATCATGCAGACACTATTTCACAGTTTAGTGGTGCATGCTGATGGTTTTCAGTAGAGCTGTGAAAGGTTAATAAAAACATTTTTAGCTTTATCTGTTCTTCTCTTTTCATACACATTAAATCAAATGTTCAAAGTCTCAATGGATTGCTTTATTAGAACTGGGGTCAACTGACCCAAGAGGCCAGCTTCCATTTCCATCCATTTAATGCATGGACACAGTTCAGTTTAATTTGCGGAATTCAAAGGAAAAAAAAAAAACAAACCACCGAGTGGCTTTGTGGGGGGCGGGTGTGTGTGTGATGTCAGTATATAACAAAGAAGAGAGAGTATTGTGAAATGCTACCTCAGTGTTCACTTTAGACAATAAGTGATAATGCAGCTCTTCCCATTTTAAGCTGAAGAAATAGGTTAACCTGCTACGTGCTTCTGTGAGAGATTGTTCTTCCATTTTGTAACGTGAGAAAAATAGTCACTACAGCCAACTCCGAGAAATACTCCTGCTCTGTTCCTTTGTCACAGGCAGAATCATGGTATCCAATAAATCTAGCAAACAGTTCGATAGCCTTTAAGCACTCCTAGAATTGTGTATACATTACTGGAGCAAGCCTTTTAGATTTGCTACCCAGACTTGTGATATAAACAATAGCTAGAACCAAGCAAAAAATCCTTTGAAATCACTGAAGCTTGAACCTGATGAAATTAAGGTGAAAGAAAACCCAAGGAAATATATAATATAATTGATTTTCCTACAGTAAAAGCAGGTCTTCATTATCTGGGGTATTTTCCCCCCCTGGGTTTGTAGTTTATGGTCAAATTCATAGTGTTTATCAAACACAAAGAAAGATACAATATTATAAGCATATTAAATGTGCAGGATATGACAGAAAAGGAGGAAACCCAAGAAATTCAATGAAGGAGGTTATTACTCTGAAATTTTCTGAAAACATAGGAGTGGGCAAATTCCTGTTCACTTTAAAGGGGCCATGAACAATGGTCCTTTAAATTAAAGGGAGCCTTAATTCTGAATTTTCAAACTTTTGCCAGTTTTGTCTGAAATTGCTTTTACCATAACCATGTGGAGGAGCAAATTCACATAGCACTTCAAAATTTACTTTGAGGGTGCCTCGTTCCTTGCAGGAGTCATGTAGTTACAGCTGCAAACCTGGCAACAACAGCATTATCCTTAGCGCTCTCATTCACGGCTCTGCCTTCTCAAAGCAGGGGATGAGGATGCAGTCAGGGAGTTTGCATTACACTATCACAAACAATAACAGAATTTGAATTCTTTGGCTCAGCCTTCATACCCTCTCTTGGAAAGGTGCACATCACTCTTAGTCCTTTCCTCCTTGCAGAAGAAGGAAAATGTCCATAATACTAGAAGACAGAAATTCTTCAAATAGCTGATGGGTGAAAAAAGGCAGCAGGATTGAAATAGTTAAATGTAGCAGGTACGTCAAGTAAGGATAAAGCCGCAGAAAGGTTGAGTACTAAGAAGGTCTTTGGATGCAGTGCTACCTCTGGATCAGTGTATCTTACATTTGACCCTAGCCTGCACATGAGCAGGTTAACGCCTTAAAAAAAAAAAGGACAAAGAAAAAAAGAAAAAATTATGCTGTTGCTTAGAAATGTGTAACTACTTTTATGGCTAAAATAAGGGAGGTTTGGCCTATGCAGGTGCAACCTGGAGTCAATTTTATGTCCAACTTTTCAGCTATTCTGAAAAGGGATGTCTGTATTTTATTAACAGAGGGACTGGCAGCCCTCTTCCCCAGCAGAAATACAATGAAGGGCTGTTCTATAATCAAGAAATCACTTGTTGCATCAGCAGCTTTCAGTCTTGATCTCAACCTGGAACAGTATTAACTTGTCGATCATTCAGCAGTTTTTTTAGGAAGTAGAAGCTATCTAAGCAGTGATTTGGGAGGTTTTGGGTTGAAATCTCTGTGGCCATTTCTGCCTATTTGTTATATTTTCATCAGCACTGTCAGCGAGGAAAAAGCAGTGTGCTCTGAGCTTTCATGCCCATTATTGAATGAGGAAAAACTGTCCTGGGCTTTCTGTAGCCCTTACTGCTGTACTGACTGGCCATGCTTAAAATTCAATTGGGATTTGACTCAGAAAGCAACCACCTTGCATCTACTGGCATGACGTTTGGCATTCTGCACCTTAAATTGATGTGTTCATCGGGATCTAAAAGTTTGTGCTAATGCAATGCAATTTTTTCTTTTGTCAGGCATTAACAATGATACTTGATGATGGCATGAGAAGACAAATAAAAATGTTTCTCAGAGAATGGTTCCAGTCAGCTTGTTCAGATGCTATGCTGAAGTAAATGTGATAGTAGTGACACGTGACTAAACAGTAACAACAGTAAATATTTTACTTAGCCTGTCATTTGAGGGGTTAGCAATCATGGTAGTATCCATAGTGGAAGGTAACATTACACGTCATGCATTCTGACAGATATTCTTTTCTTTTTTTAATTTCTTTTTTATGTTCTCACTACACCATTGTAATGTCAACAGCTCGCCCCGTTGGTAAGTAACCATCCTTCTATCCATTTTAGCATGGCTTCATGCAATGCTTCATCTTTCATTTGCAACAGGCTGAAATCAGCAGCCAGAGCTTAATAGTTTTAACTGTCTAACACCAGGCAAGTGATTTTGACTGACGAAGTGCTATTTCTGAACTTTCTATTTTCTGCTGCGTCATGCATTTCCCAAATCAACAACCAATACCAATGAGCGAAATGGGGTGGGTGTGGTGATACTGAGCCAAGTTCACCACTCAGCTGTTTTTAACAGTCTATTTAAGGGCCTGGTATAAAAGCCATTGAAATCAACAGAAAGGATTGTATTGACTTCGGTGAGCTTCTATCAGGCCCTAAATGATCAGCTCATTATGCTTTTATTGCATAGCAGTAAAAGCACAAGCTTTGCATGTCCCGTCTTTCTTGTATCTTTCAAAGAGTTTGGAAATTAAATGGTCATGAAATTGAGGAGGGGATGGAGTAGATTTCCGTGCTTGTTAAGAAAGATTTTTGCCCTTGGGTCATCTTGGAGTGCATTTTAGTATGTGCTGTATAGGATGCAGACTGTTTTGAATAACAAGTCCAGAGAAAGACAGCCTCTGGATTTTGAATACCTGCACTGAAAATTGGATTCTTTCTTATACCTTTGAAATTAATTCTGAAAAATTATAAAAATCTAACTGAGCATAATGGAAAAATCGCAGCTGTCAGTAGCTGAAATCCACTTTTGTTGTTCAAAAATATCCTGAACATATTATTTAATTTTCATTCACGGATGTTTACTCTGTGCCTATATGGATTTTCTAAATAATTTAATTAGTTGCACTACTCCACTGATTTTTGTAGTTTGTGTTTAGATGTATGTTTTATAATAATAATATGGTTACTATATTCTTTTGGTTAGTATGAAAAATATGTACTGGTGTTCGTGGAGATTATTGAGGGGTTTGGTCTGTCTTTACGTAGTCAAAACTTATGTCAGATATGCATTTGAGTAAAGTTTGAGTGTTTGAACTTGTCGCATTCTTCACTGTTACAAGCTGGAGGAAGAGAGGTTGGAATAATTTAAAGAAAAAATCCAGGTTACGTCTCTGTTTCCAGAACTAAGGTGATCCCATGCTTATTAGCTTGCTTGAACTAGCATACGTAGAACCAAGCCAGGTACCCCCACAGTCAGGGCGCATGCCTTACCCATACCAGGAGAATTCCCTATGCAGAATGGAAATTCAGGGTTTTCCATTTGGGATTTTGATACCAAGCTTTAAATCCCAGTAACTACTGCATTACTTCAGCATTACACTAGTTCTCAAGAAATTAATTCCTAGGAGTCGTAACAGTGTAAACCTGGAGTAAATTTGTAAGATTTTTCCTTTGCTTACAAAATACAGTATGCATGTATATCTCTCATGTTGAGGGGAAGGGTTATGGCTAATAATGAAATTTCCTTCTCATTCACTAAGAAAATGCTCCCAGATTAAAAATATGTTGCTGCTAGATGCTTTGCTCACTCTTGAAAGAACGACAAGCAAAAAATAATCACAAAGTAGAGGTTGTTTCAGACTCTTTGAAAGCCACATAAAATAAATGACTGGAGATTCACAAGAAAGTTTTAGATTTCAGCAGTGTTGGTGGCATCTCATTTCAGAACACTGATTCTTCTTTAAGACTTCTCTGGCCCATGAGTCATCCATGATTCCTTCTCCAAAGCTTATACAGAATCTCTAGGTCTCAAGTTACTTTATATCCACTTACATGATCCCCTTGTGTGACCATGCTGTGGTCACTTTGTCATATTCCCTGTCTCTGCTATTTTGTTCTGTTACATCTGTTAGAAAGAAAATTCTTCTTTCACATGATTTGTTGAGAAAAAATAAATTAGAATGGCCGTCTTTAAAATAATTATTATGTGGTCATACGGTCTTTATAAATTTATTTAGTGTATCTTGGTGAATTGTCAAAAGAGTGTTAAGTAAATAATCCAACCCCAAAGGTATTTAACATACAGAACTCTGATTCAAGTGTGTATGTTAGCCATTGCTGTATATAAGCAGATCACTTTCTTTAGTTCACTTTTATCTGATCCTCTAGCTGTAGAAAAGGCAATGCTTTCCTTTTAATAATGTATGTCTTTATTGCTTTTTTGCTTAAGGACCTGAAATCATAGAATCATAG
>NW_010255087.1:3331-3583 GCF_000690775.1 Eurypyga helias | reverse complement strand
TGGGGGGAAAGCGGTCACCCCAGGGTGTACCCACCTCAATGCCGCCAGGCTCTGGGGCGGGAGAGGGGGTCGGGACTGCACCCCCAGGGGGGCAGCGGCCCCGATGTCCCCCCACCCTCACCTGGAGGCACACAGCACCATGCCCTGCGACTCCACTCCCCGCATCTTCTGGGGCTTGAGGTTGCAAAGCAGCACCACGAGCCTGTCCTGCAGCTGCTCCCGGGGCACAAACTGCACCAGGCCGCTGACCAC
>NW_010255087.1:1507-3285 GCF_000690775.1 Eurypyga helias | reverse complement strand
CAGGCTGTCGGCATCCGGGTGCTGCCAAGCAGGAGCGAGGTGAAGAGCAGGGAAGGGGGCTGGGGGGCAGAGAGGAAGAGGGCAGACCCCCCCAAAGGTACCAGACTCCCCTGTCCCCGTTGTGCCTGTACCTTTTCCACACTGATCACTTTGCCAACACGGATGTCCAGCCGGGACGGGACCACGTTCTCTGGCTCGGAGTTCTTGGTGCCCTTCTCTGCAGGCTCTACGGTGCAAAGGGAACAGCCACAGCACTTGGCATAAACCCAGGGAGCAGGCCAGGCCCCGGGGAGCACAGAGTGACCCCCAAATCACAGACCACAGCATGGTTTGGGTGGGAAGGGACATTATAGCCCACCCAGTCTTACTCCCTGCCCTGGGCAGGGACCCCAGCCCAGGTTCCTCCAAGCCTCATCCAGCCTGGCCTTGGACACTCCCAGGGATGGGGCATCCACAGCTTCTCTGGCCCTGGGGCCTGATGAGTTCCCTGTCTCTGTATGAGAGGACGCTCCCCCCTCAGCTTTGCTGGCCCCTCGAGCAGCAGAGAAGCAAACCGGCATCTGCCCTCCCCAGGCCCGGCACACACCCCGGTGCTGGCCCTTCCTCACCCTTCCCAGGGCTGATCCCAAGACTGATGCTTCAGAACTTCCGTCTAAGCTCAGCCCCAGGAGGGACTGGCTCCCACCCGGCCCTGCGTGGCCAGGGCTCCATTCCCCGAGCTCCCAGAATCTCCTTACTGGCTTTGGATGGACTGGGATACGCTGCATTGGTCAGCTTCCTCAGCTCCGGGCTGTTGAATTTCTCCCTGATGGGATCCAGCAGCTTGTTCAGGGCCACTTCCACCGAGTTCTTCAGGTCTCCAGGATGCACGACCTGCAAACAGGCAGGTCCCTGTGTGCTCCCCTCCAGGGTGCGGGGGGAATTCGAGTCCCTGATCCGAGCCGAGAGGACTGGAGACCACGCAGGGCGGGAGGGGAACCCCAGCACTTGGGCTGGTCTCCCCTCAGACGCTATTCCCCTGGGAACAGCCGAAACCAAACTGGTCTGGCTCCAGGACGTGGCCGCCGTGGTCCTGCCCCACACCAGGACAGCCGGTGCCCCCACATCCTTCGTCCTCTCCAGGCTGGGAGCACCCTGCCACCCTACAGCCTCCGGGCCAGGCTCTGCTCCACGCTTTCCCCCGGAGCACACTTCCACCTCCCACGGCTGCTCAGAGCCCCCCAGCTGCTCTTGGGAGCCGCAGGGAGAGGGTCCAGTCGCCCCCTGCCCTCACCTGCTCAGCGAAGTCCTTCTCCAGGGCCTCGTAGGCTGTGTAGGTTTTGTTTCCTCCCCATTTTTCTTCCCGCAGCACCACAAACTCTGCAGCACAGAGATTTAAGGCTCAGATTAACCCCAGCGGGGACTCACCCCCTGCTCACCCAAACTGCTCCCCCACTTTGCCCCAGAGCTGAGGGGGACAGCAGCAGGGGCTGGGGAGGGGGCACGCTCCCGCCCCCTCCTCTTACCCACAGGAAAGCTCCCCCGGGCCCGGGCAGCCCCTCACCTGACTTGAGGGGAAAGAGGACGTGCTTGATGAAGGAGAGGACCCCGTTGTTCTCCACGTTCCCCGGCTCGCAGAAAGCCTTCTTCAGCTTCTTCTTCACGTCCTCCTTCCGGTCCAGAAGGTCAATCTTTGAGTCCTGCCGGAAGAGATTTCCACAGCCCTTTTCCCAATCCCTTGCCCAAAAGCGACAACTCCTGCCGGAGCTGCTGCAACTTCTCAGACCCCAGTGGAGCGA
>NW_010255087.1:688-1411 GCF_000690775.1 Eurypyga helias | reverse complement strand
GAAGAGCTCATTTTGCTGCCTGTCAGACCGGGAACCATCGGGTTCATCAAGTGGACGCGCTTGGCGTAGCCCAGGGAAGGAAGGTACTGGAAAAAGCAAGGAGGCAAGACATGGACAATCCTCCTCCGAAAATCAGCTTCAACCCACACTCTCTGCTTGCTCCTGGCTCCAGGTAACTTGGGGACCCAGAGAGCTATCCGGGGGTCACGGGGCGCTGACAGCCACAGCCAGGGACATGTGGCAGCACTATCCCGGCAACCAGAGCCCCAGGGACCATGAGATGAGCAGCGGGCGCTGCGCAGAGCCCTGTGCTGCCAACCGAAACCACAGACACGCTTCTCCCAGTGGCTTAGCGAGCGTTCCAGCCCGGAGCCAGACACCAGCACCTCAGAGAGCTCGGAAACACCCCCATTCCTCACCTTCTCTGCAAAGGTGAAGATCTTCCGCTGATCAACTCCTCCAAACTGCGCATCCACCTTGAGGTACTCCTCATCCAGGGCCTGCGGAGAGACACGCAGCCTTGAGACTGGCCCTGACACTCCAGCTGCGCTCAGCCTTCAGAGTCCTGCTGGTCCCCAGGGATCTACCCATCCTCTGCCAGGTACTCCCACCCTGGGAAGGACAGGAGCTCTCCCGACTGCTGTCCTGCAGCTGGCCAGAATCGTAAAAGCAGTCCTGTGCTCGGGCTATGCCTCACGCTGCTGCCAGGTGCAACGCTGGGGT
>NW_010255087.1:0-636 GCF_000690775.1 Eurypyga helias | reverse complement strand
CAGCCCCACCCCAGCCGAGAGGCTCTGTGACCCGCCTCGCCGTGACGAACCTGCAGGCCCGGGTAGAGCAAACCGCTCAGCAAGGGGTGCTCCACCTGCTTCACCACCTCCGCTCCCGCCTTCTTCACGTCGTGCTGCGTCACCATGGACGAGAGGCGGTACACGTCCAGCGTGTACTCCCTGAGGGAAGGGACAGCTGTCAGCAGTGGGAAGGGGGGGAATCTTTTAGAGCTGCTGCACACAAACGCTGGTCCTGGCCACGACAGGAGCCAAGGCCTGGAGGCGCCTTCATGTTGTTCCCGGAATGACAGTGCTTGGGAGAAGGCTCAGGAACAGGGCACACTCCGGAACAGGGGAGCCCCAGCTCAGGCCCTCCCTTCCCAAGGGGACCAGGCGCCCCAGGACTCACTTGCTGAGTTGGTAGTCAGTGCCCCGGACGAACTTCAGCTTTTTCCAGGGGCCCCCCGATGCTCTCCAGCATGGCCTTGATCACGTTCTCGTAATAGCGCGTGCGCAACTCCAGCAGCTCCCAGGGGGCCTTCATGTTGTCGAGGTAAGCGTGGAGGTCCGCAAAGAGTACCGTCACCTAGCAGGGGTGGGGCCAGAGCCAGCGCTGCGCGTCAGGGGAACTCCAAC
>NW_010255086.1:3420-4394 GCF_000690775.1 Eurypyga helias | reverse complement strand
CGGTGGGGACGTGTCCCTTCTCCCCTTCGCGATTTTGACCGCGGACTTTTGTTAATAGTGAAAAAAGGGTTATTTACTGCCGGGAAAGAGGTCGGGAAAGATGCGGTGCTTGAGGAGCCCGGGCTCAGGAGCTGGTACCCGAGTCGGCATCAAACGCAAATATTGATTAACCCCATCACGGCTCCGCCACGCTGAATTACCCCTGCGAGGTTGCCTTCCTCCCGAGCAGGTGGGCTCATCGCCGTTCCTTCCTCCCGAGCAGGTGGGCTCGTCGCCGTTCCCATCCTGGGTCGCTGCCGTTCCCATCCTGCCCCAAAAACCCATTGGAAGAGCTGTTCTTATTGTACCGGCTGCCCGCAAAATGGTCCCTCCCGGCCAGGCACGCAGGCAGCCTGTTTCTTCGGCTCCCAGCCTGCTAATCCTAATTACTTACGGGATTCAAGCTGAGTTTGACTCACTGCATCTTATTGATTTTTCCCAGGGCTGCAAAAAGAGGAAGAAAAAAAGGTCGCGCGCTGACACGGCTGTATTTTGCCCTTGCTCGGCGCTTGGGGGTCAGCTCCGACACGCGTCTCTGCCGCGCTCGCGGTGCGAACGTTGGATGCTTTCCGTGGGAAATGAGGCTGGGGGCAGCGACCAGCATCGCCGGTGCAGCAGAGGCAGGGAAAGCTGCTGGGTGGGTGGCAGGGGCTTCGCTGCCGGGTTTGGCGTTTTCGGGGCTCGTGGAGCGGAGCTGCGGCAGCAATCGAAGCGTGACGCTGCTCTCGGACCCGTTTCACGTGCAGACTCGGGGCTGGTAATTTCGGTGGGTTTGTTATTATGGGCATTAACTTTCTGGCAGGAGCATCGCCCCCGGCTGCTGCGGGCGGCCGTGCTGCCCCCCTCCATGCATGTACATACGCACATGCTGTGCACATACGTGTAGGAGTGTGCATGCCTACATGCTTACACACGCCTGTTTTCCTCCGTCACGT
>NW_010255086.1:475-3007 GCF_000690775.1 Eurypyga helias | reverse complement strand
AGGCGTTTGGGGGGGTGGCCGCTCCCTGCGGGTGTTGAACGTCCCCTCCCCACCATCCCCTAAAAAAGGGTGGGAGCGCGGGGTCACCCGGCGTCGCTCTGTGCTGCAGCGCAAACCCATGGTAGGCAGCGCGGGGGGGGCCCACGCGTGGGTCCTGGTGCTGTGGAGTGTTTGCTGGTGTTAATTGGCTGCTTAATGAGGCTTCCTGATCCGTTTGGGGTTAAGGGATGGGGGGAGCTGAGCTGGGCTGTTTCTGTCCCCACTCAAACGCTGGGTTTGGCTTCGAGGCCCCCTCATCAGACGGTGGGACTGAGCCTTCCCCAGGGTTGTTTTGGGTGAATTTCCCTGTTAATGCAGCATTTGGAGGGGTTTGCTCTGAGAAAACATCCTGGGGAAAACATCTGTCCCCTGATTTCAACCACGAGCAACACCCAGGGGGGGCACTGGAGGCTCCGAGCTCCTCCGACAGCCTCAGCCTCCTCTTCGGAGTATTTTTAGACCAAACTGTCATCTAATCTTGACCTCCAGCATGACGTGGGCTAGAAAATATCACCACCTTTCCAGCATCGAGTCGAGGGTATCATTCACAACATTTTTTAGACCGTTTTTAATTCTCCCCCGCCTTGCCGGGGCAGTGGGTTACGAACAGGTAATTTTGAGCAAACGCCAACTTCTTTGAGGTTTCGGCAGCATCGATGCTCCCGGCTGGCGGCCCCGGCGCTTTGATGGGCTGTTCCCGATGTCCCAGAGCCATGACTGCAGGGGCTGGATATTTAACAGATTGCTTTTTTCCCCCCCTTTTCCAAACGGGATGGTAGAATGAGTAGGCTGGCTGTTCCCACTCTTCTCCGAAGTGATTATATTGGCACGACCTGGGTAGGAGTGGTGGAAATTACAATGAAATACTAGCGCTAGGAAATAAAAACCTAATTAAAAAATAATGACAGATGTGTGTCATCTTCCCAACGCTGGGTATGAGCAGCCTGGCCCCGGGGCAGCGGCGTGGGGGAGTTACGCGCTCCTGCAGCTGTCGGTGCCAACGTGCCGGGCGCTGTGCTGGGGGCTCCCGAAAAATAACCTGGCGAGCAGAAAGCGGGTGGGGAGAGGCAAAGGGCTTTGACCTTTATAAAACTTAGAGGCGGAGGGATTATGTAGACAAATTAAGGTTTGAAAGTGCTCTCAGGGTTTTGGGATTTGCTTCCCCAAGTCTGAGTTATACCCTCTGTGAGTGGGGTGATTCCCCTTTCACCCCTCGAGCAAAGGCGGGAGGGACTGGCTGAAGCCCATGTGGTTTCACTGCTGGGTGGGGGACACTGGGGACAGCTATGATGCCATCACACGTGGTGCTTTGGGCCTCACCCGTTGGTGTGAGTGCATCGCTCCGGTGCGTCTGGGCTGGGGACTGCCGCTGGCCTGCAGCTCGGCTCTGCCACTGACCGGCCGAGTGGCCCTGGTCATGTCACTTATCCTCTCCCAGTCCCTCTGTCTCCTCATGGCTCTTCTCAGCTCTCCGGGGGCTCAGTGCCCTGGGAGGGGGCAGCCCAGCCCTGGCTCAGGGAGGCACCTGCCTGTAGGTGCTTCAGTAATAGAAATCATTAATTTTCCCTGCTAATGGAGGAAACGCTGCACTGTGACAAATGTGCGTTGGCTTAGAGGCAATTCAAAAGGCTGGTAGAGACGGGAGCCCCTTAATTTGTTCCAAATTGGTTATTTCATTGGAACGGTGAGAAAGCATCAATTTGAGTATCTTCTTTCCCTTTTCATTTGTCAGTCGCTCCCTGGCTGTAATGAGTTGGACTCGGCTGTAACTTTTGCGATTTAGAGGATGCCCAGAATAAAGGCTGCACCAATCCGGGGCTCTGGTCGCCCCCCTGGGCTCTCTGTGTTTTGGGTGGTCCCTGACCTGCCCCCCTCGCCCCAGAGGAGAGGGCAGGGGAGCGAGCGGGGTCTGGATCGGTGGTGAAGACCTGGGTCAGGATTAGCCCAGCTCCTGTCGCAGAGATCAGGGAGGCTTGGCCAGCTCCGCCGGTGATTCGCCGAGATACTGGGAGAGCTGGGAATTAGCATCCGAGGGGAGGTGGGCTCCATGCCTGTGGACGTTGAGGGGGGCAAAGAGGCTTGATAGAGCGAGACCTGCGTCCCGTTTTGCTCCTCAGAAATCACTTGGTGCGTCCGTTGTGCAGGGTTACTGCTCCCTGCGCCCCCCAGGGTGCTGAATGCCACCGAGCTGCCTTCTGAGGACCCGGTGCAGGAGGGAGGGACCCCGGGTGGGACATCACCTTGTCCCTGCTTCGGCTCTTGCTCCTCGACAAAAGGGCTTTGCCCCTCTCAGCTACTGCGTCGCGGGGAGCAAACTGGCCCCCGCTCTGATCAGGGTAGCCTTAGCTTGGAGCTGGTGTCTCCAGCGGGGGAGAAATGCCCCCCCCCCCTCAGCCCAGACAAATAATAATCCTGTCCGTGGCCATGCCCGGGAGTTTGCAGGGATGTCATCCGAGTTTATTTCAAGGCTTGTTCCCTGCCAGCTCAAGTCAC